>NC_142940.1:40898786-40926286 GCF_046866305.1 Octopus bimaculoides
TCTAAATATGTCCTTTCTTTCACCAATCTGGTTCGATATAATTTAAGTGAAATTAGGTTATTATTTCTGGTAAATCGCTCGATCTTGTAGACTTTACTTCGATGTGTGCATTTTCTATAAATTATATTCAACACCAATGTTATCAATTTTCTAATCAAAGACGGATTAAAAACAAATTATTTAATAGGCTAATCGATAGTCTTGGGACTGATTGAAAACGAATTAGTTTCGTGTATATTTTCTAGATTATTTTACCAAAACATGTACACAGTAAATAAGCGTATCTTCAGATTAAATCTCTCTATCGATTTATCTATCTATCTAGCTAGCTATCTACCTACCTACCTACGCACGCGCGCACACACACACACATACACTCTTCACGCATACATACATATTTCATTCCCTAGTTTTGGGATGTTTATTCGCATATTCAACAGTTCCTGTTGTTAACCATGAACTATATAATTAACTTTCTTCAGTTTATTGTACTCCGATACGGGAAAAATTCACAACCTTCCGCTCCAATAAACCACTATTGTTCCTGAAACTTGTGTCCTTTTTTATATAATCTACGGATTACTTGAAGCTCACTAACTTCCTATACTTTGATCCTTGGATGTTACCTTTAAACGCGCGCGCGCGCACACACACACACACACACACACACACACACACACACACACACACACACACACATATACATATATTTGTCTCAAAATATTTATTACTCATTAAGGCGGCGAGCTGGCAGAAACGTTTGCACGCCGGACGAAATACTTAGCGATATTTCGTCTGTCTTTACGTTCCGATTTCAAATTCCGCCGAGGTCGACTTTGCCTTTCATCCTTTCGGGGTCGATAAATTAAGTACCAGTTGCGTACTGGAGTCGATCTAATCGACTGGCTCCCTTCCCAAAAATTTCGGGCCTTGTGCCTAGAGAAGAAAAGATTCTTATATGGTCGGTAAAATAACTAGCAGTTGAGCTCTGGGGTCGATGTAATCGACTTATCTTCATCTCTGAAATTGCTAGCCTAGTGCCAAAATGTGAAACTAGTATATTTATCACTTATTAATCAATCTAGCTATCCACCTGATTAATAATCAGTCTTGCCAGCTATCTAACTATACCCTCCCACCACCACCACTGCAATGTGTCTATTTGTCTGTCTTTTAGTCTTTCTGTCTGCTTGTTTGATGAAATGTTTGTTTGCTTACTGACACAGAGTTCACATATCAATTATCTCACGTGCCCTTTTAATTTCTCATCAGTAAATATAATTAATTCCTCTTCCATATTTTATTTTCATGGATGGAAAAGGAAAAATACATTACGTGAAAGTATGTGTAGATATGGATACATACAAACATGCACACACACATACATACATACATACATACATACATACATACATACATACATACATACATATATATATATATATATATATATATATATATATATATATATATAAACACACACACAAATAGACAAATAGGTGCCACGTAGGTAGAGAGATAGACAGATAGATACATGTGTGTGCGTATGCGTGCATGTGTATGTGTATGTTATGTGTGTAGCACTCAGTTTTATTCATCTCTGTTGTACAAAGATAGCTACATGTGTTTGCTGAGAGAATTACTTTTTCTGCCATACTTATTTTACACTTTCTTTTCTCATATATCAGCATGTGCGTATGTGTGTGCGTACCCGTTTGTGTGTGTGTGTGTGTGTTTGTGTGTGTGTGCGTGTGTGTGTGTGTACACGCGTGCACGTGCATGTATGCAATGTAATTTACTTACACCATTGCAATATGTGTAAATGAGAGGTTTGCGAAGAACGAACAATACAACCCGCTGAAGAAGGTAACATGTTTCATCATACGTCTGCTTTATGAAGACTGACTAACAACAACAAGTACAGCAACAGCAACAGTATACCTTTATGGAAACAACAATAACAGCACACATTTATGTCAAAGGGCATCCTTCCAATAAGTGTGTACCTAAAAGTAGAGTGGTGGGGATTCGGGCATTCCCCTTCAACATTTGGGCTTTCTGCAGGCCCAGACGCAAAACTGAATATTCATACGTACCTGAGCGTGTGTGTGTGTGTGTGTGTGTGTGTGTGTGTGTGTGTGTGTGTGTGTGTGTGTGCGTGCGTTCGCGTGTGCGTGCGTGTGTGTAACTAGCATATATAAATGTGTAGCGACAGATATATTGTTACAATGTAAGCATTTAAGTATACACCTATTCTGTTCTGGTATTAAATAGCTCAATTAACCTCCACAGTTGCACCCACTGGGAACCTAAGAAACTGCATATCACAGGCAATATCTTGTTAATTTGCCTGACGTTACAGTATTGTGTAGCTTATTATCAAAAGAATTAACTGAACCATTTATTTTTAGCGGTACTGTGACTGCTCCAATTTACTTGAACTTGTTGCAACAATCTGCCAGACCAAGTATTCAAGAGGACTTTGAAGATATGGGACCTACCTAAATGAAATTTTGCCAAACAAGTGGATTGGACGAAGAGATCCAGCATAAAACCCTTCGTTTTCACCGGTCTTCAAACTACTGAGCAGTTTTGTAGGGATGTATAAAATATAAAGTTTGCAGTACAAAACCGACAAGAATCGATTAACTGAAGGCAGCCATTGAACGAAAATATCGAACAAAGTGTTTTTGATCCCGTTGCCACGCGTTACCAGTGCCTGGAAAAGAACGGTCATCAGTCTGGAAACAAGTGTTCAGAAAAAAAATTAGATTCTGTCTGAAAATTCTTTTAAATTTTGAAAATGAAATGTATTAAAAAATCATGTATTAAGAGAGAGGGAGGAAGAGGGGAAGAGAAAGAATGAGAGAGAATGTAAAAGGGAGAGTGTGGAGCAGAATTTGAAGAGGTAGAAGTGGTAGACATGGTGGTGGGAAGAGGTGAAAATAGAATGGAAGTGGTTGATAACAATTGAAGTCAGTTTATTTATTGAATTTTTTTTTGTTTTAAATTTTAGTTTTTTTTATTTATTGAATTTTTTTGTTTTAAATTTTAGTTTTTTTTTTATTTATTGAAATTGTTTGCGTAATATAAATGAAGCGGGAGCGGGTAGCTTAGGTTTCACGTGAGAAAATAAGTCATCATCCATACATTCACACCTGTTGTCTACCTGAAGCAGGAAACAATAATTACAATAAGAAACAACAGCAACAACCATAGCAACTGAACGAAAAATTAAGATATACTGAAACAGAGACACTAAACAGCAACAGCAACAATAACAACAACATTAATAACTACTACTACAACAACAACAACAACTACTACTACTACTACTACTACTACTACTACTACTACTACTACTACTACTATTCATAACAAAAAGATCAAAACTAGAAATAACAGCGTATGTGTGTGAGTGTACATTAGATTGGACTCGATTGCCCATGTTTTCTCCACTGCAGAACAAAGGCCTCAGCACGTTCTCTACACCAAGCACTGTCTGATGTGGAGGCCTCGAATTGGAACTTCGGATCATACTGGTTTAATGAGCCTACTCTGATAAACTGGCTCGACATAGCTTGGCAGAGGGGTACAGTTTTTTTTTTACTCATACTCAGAATGTAAGAACGGGCAAAATACCGCTAAGCATTTCTCCAGGTGTACTAACGATTCTGCCAGCATATGTGTGTGTGTGTGTGTGTGTGTGTGTGTGTGTTTGTGTGTGTGTGTGTGTGTAGATAGATAAGTAGATATATAGATAGATAGATAGATAGATAGATAGAAAGATAGATAGATAGATAGATAGATAGGTAGATAGATAATAAATAGATAGAAAGAATATATATATATATATATATATATATATATATATATATATATATATATATAGATAGATAGATAGATAGATAGATAGATAGATAGATAGGCAGGCGCAGGAGTGGCTGTGTGGTAAGTTGGTAAGTAGCTTGCTTACCAACCACATGGTTCTGGGTTCAGTTCTACTGCGTGGCACTTTGGGAAAGTGTCTTCTACTATAGCCTCGGGCCGACCAAAGCCTTGTGAGTGGATTTGTTTACGGAAATTGAAAGGAGCTCGTCGCATATATGTATGTCTATGTATATATATGTGTGTGTTTGTTTGTGTGTCTGCGCTTGCCCCCTCCCCCCCTAACATCGCTTGACATCGCTTGACTTGCTGGTGTGAATATGTCCCCGTAAGTACTAGGCTTACAAAAATAAGTCCTGGGGTCTATTTGCTCGACTAAAATCGGTGCTCCAGCATGGCCGCAGTCAAATGACTGAAACAAGTAAAAGAGTATATGTATATATGTGTATATATATATATAGTAATTGCAAGAATTTTAGAATTATAAGCCTTCACTGTATATCGACTATAGAAAATTCTAATGTTAAGACATATAAACATCCATGGGTTCGATTCCCACGCGAATTAATGGCCATTTTTCTCATCACAGGTGTTTATATGCCCTAACATTAGGTACTTTCTATAGCCGATATACAATGAAGGTATATAATTCTATTTACATTTCACCCGCCACACACTCACACATACACATGCACCCTGCCTGCTTTGTATGTGCATACAGATATGTATGTATATATGTATGTGTGTGTATATATATGTGTGTGTATGTATACATATATATATATGTATACATATATATATGCATACATATATATATATATATATATATGTGTGTGTATATATATGTATATACATATATGTATATGTATATATGTAGATAGATAGATAGATAGATAGATAGATATGTAACGCCAATATTGTGAAATCAGCCATTAAATTACTTGAAAGTATAAAGTTTAAAGTATAAATTATAAGCAATGACATGTCCATTAAAATGATCAAATGGAATCGAAGTTGTTTCATGGAATTTACATAAATTCCTAAAATACAGACAAGTGCATTCGCCAATGTAACATTCATTATGTTTTATTATCATTATTATTATTTTTATTATTATTATTATTATTATTATTATTATTATTATTATTATTGTTATTATTATTATTATTATACAAACAGTCGATTAAAAACAAAAGTCTTTAACCTAACATCTGTTTTAAATTTTCTAATAGTATAGACGTGATGCAACATTTATCATCGTTGTAGAATCCCTTGAAATCATGTAAAACTATCCATCTGGTGAGGGTATGTCTGTGAGCAGTAATTTTAACCTGAGACGGACGGTTGTGAATCACCCGAGTAATAAAATATAATGCTAGATCTGATGGTAAAGGTCAACCAAGACATTTGGTGTCCGACTTGGTACTGGAAATAGACTTTCTTGACATTTCCATGCAGAAAAGAAAAGAAGAGAGCATGAATTCAACATGGCTGTCCAAAAAAAGCGCACTTTAGTTATTTAGTGTTTCCATCTTTTGATATCTGTGGAATATAACTAAACGCCAATAGAGCTGGGTAGATTTTTGCCTTGTACTCTCGAAAGTATTGTCGGTATGTGAACCATCGACGTTGTAGTATGTCCCAAAAGAAGAATGGTCATGACCGTAAAACATTTGGTCATAGTTCTGCTCGATCAGGGTTGAACTAGGGCTAAATAACAACACCAACAACAGCGTATTATTCTCTTGTTTATTTGATACAAGCGCCGCAAGAGTGGCTTTGTGGTAAGAAGTTCTCAACTACATGGTTCTGGGTTCAATCCCACTGCGTGACAACTTGGAAAAATGTTTTCTACTATAGCCACGCGCTGAACAAAGCCTTTTGAGTGGATTTGGTAAATGGAAACTGAAAGAAGCCCGTCGTGTGTGTGTATATATATATATATATATATATATATATATACATACATATACATGTGTGTATGTGCTTTTTGTGCTTGTGTCTGTTCCTCACCACCGCTCTATAAGCGGTGTTGGTGTGTTTACATCTCCGTAACTTAGGTTCGGCAAAAGAGACCAATAGAAAAATACCAGGCTTTTAAAAAGCCCTGGGATCGATTTTTTCGACTAAGATCCTTCAATGCGTTGCCCCATCATGGTCACAGTCAGATGACCGAAATAAGTAAGAGATAAAAGATATTACGGAGGAAAACATATATGCTAGTTAGACAGGTTTAGTTTAACTTTTGTTTTATATTTAAAGTCTTCATCGACCAACGCTGACCGTATATTTACACCATGACGCAGACCTGAGCAAGAGATTTTATGTAAGACCAGCAATTACCCAAACATACAAGTCTCCCTTCACAACACTATTGGTGTTCTCTAATGGAAAATGTCTTTCATAAAGGCCTATATATCCTGTCACCAATGTACACAGTGTTGCCGTCAGAGCTTTGCTCAAAGACACAACGCGCTACCTGGTTCGTGAATTGTATCCCTCGACTTAACGATCCCGAACCCAGCACCGAAACCATTACGCCACCACTTACTTTCACAAAATTACACAAGAAAAGTACAGTAAAAAAGAGAATAATGTATGTATTCATTCTTAATACATTATGGAAGATTCGAAAGTGGATATCTAATCGCTGTTGTTTATCGTCATTAGAGAATATCTTCTCACTTTCCACGATGTGTATTCATAACACACGTGATTCATTGATGTAAGAGGGCTTTCATAAACCACTGTGATGTTTCGACCTTATTGTGTTTCCTCAATAAAAGTTACATCCGCCAAACCGATGAGTCTAACAAGAGCACGGGTCTCTTGTTCATAGAAACCAGCAAAACATCTCTGCTGACGAAGAACAACAGCAATCAGCATAATCACATTAGAATCCGCCAGAACGAATGAAGAATGAATAGTTATGCTAGTGTATAGATTCTAACTGTTCCGCGTGGAACTTATGAATATCACACAAAGAAAGATTCTAAGAAAATAAGGGAGAAAGAAAAAAGTTTGCTGTTGAGCCTATCGGAAAGTGAGATTGTCAAGAAGCAATTTACGTTAACTCTCACCTAGCTCTATTTCTTTTCTACTCTAGGCACAAGGCTCGAAATTTCGGTGGAAGAAGGCCAGTCGATTAGTTCGACCCCACTACGTAACTGGTACTTAATTTATCGACCCCGAAAGGATGGAAGGCAAAGTAGACCTAGGCGGTATTTGAATTCAGAACGTAAAGACAGACGAAATACCATTAAGCATCTCGCACGGCGTGCTAACGTTTCTTATTTCTTTATTGCCCACAAGGGGCTAAACATAGAGGGGACAAACAAGGACCGACAAAGGGATTGAGTCGATTACATCGACCGCAGTGCGTAACTGGTACTTAATTTATCGACCCTGAGAGGAGGAAAGGTGAAGTCGACCTCGGCGGAATTTGAACTCAGAATGTAACAGCAAACGAAATAACGCTAAGCATTTCACCCAGCGTGCTAACGTTTCTGCCAGCTCACTGCCTTCACCTAGTTCAATTTCTATTTGTCTCCTGAACGTTATGTCCTTCTTATCGACGGAGATTATGATATCGTCTTGTATAACATAGTTACATGTCTCTAGTTTCAGATTTATTTCCTTTCACCTCTCAAAGAAAACCAGAATGGAATAAAGTTGATCAAAATCAACTCCCGACAATATTCCATACGAAGATAAATGTTTACTTTCGAAGCGAAATGCAGCCTCTTTATTACAGAAACTTTTATTTTTATTTATTTATTTTTTATTTTATTTATTTTTTATTTTATTTTTTTGTTGATGGCGCTTTCGATTCTTTCTTTTCGGTAAAATAAGAATCAGTTAAGCTGATATTTGAAGAATGGAAATCTGAAGAGTTCTTGTTTGTACATACATGACCTCTGCTTCCAAGTAAAAACGTACTTAACACTGTCACTGAGCGCTTAGAATGTTTCCTTTCCCTAAAAGATGTGGCAGTGTTTAGATTACACTCGTTATGAGGGATAACTATTTATTTGACTCTGTGGTCATTCTTCTTCTTCTTCTTCTTCTTCTTCTTATTATTATTATTATTATTATTATTATTATCGTTGTTGTCGTCGTTGTGTTGCTTATGTTTCTGTTTCTCTGTTAATTCTATTATTGATAAAAATCTGTTTCTGGTGTAAAACTAGTTGCTTATACAATAAAGTAATTCTTTGAAGCAGCCACTGTGATTGAAGAGTGTTCCACGAAAATCGGTAAATTGATATGTGTGTGAATGTGTGTGTGTGTGTGCGTGTGTGTGTGTGTGTGTGTGTGTGTGTGTGTGCGTGCGTGTGTGCATGTGTGTGTGTGTGTTTGTGTGTGTGTGTACGTGTGCTTTACAGGCCAATCCGAGAAACAATACGGAAAACTTGTGATAAGACTGTAAACCTGAGCTAAGTAAACGACCACAAGACTGTAAGACTGACTTAAATAAACGACTAGAATGATGCTTGTCATAGAAACAACAAGCTTATCCCCCAAATATTTAAAACACTCCGTCAGCTTCAAAATTTACCTTCAAAGATGAATGAGAACCGTGCTGGTTTTATATCATTTAATCTATAAATTCGAAAACTGTGTAATAGATAGATAGATAGATAGATAGATAGATAGATAGATAGATAGATAGATAGATAGATGAATAGATACATACATACATACATAGGCCGATAAGTAGGTAGGGAGGTAAATTTGAAGGCATATGTATATATATATATATGAATGTATATATATATATATGTATATGTATGTGTATATATATATATATATATATATATATATATATATATATATATATATATATATATATTTAAATATACATATGTACATATATATATCTATATATCTATTTACATGTGTGTGCGTGTGTGTGTGTGTGTGTGTGTGTGTGTGTGTGTGTGTGTGTGTGATATAGAGCGAAAGAAGATAATATTTGATGAACAATGAATATTTGGAATCATACTCGGATCTAGTCAATAGGTTGATAGTCAAAGAGTTCACGATCTACTATGATGTATCTGTTTGACAAGGGAGTTAACTCTCCTCCAGCCTTATTCACCTGTCTATAAAGGGATATTCTTATGCAGCAGCAGGCCATTGATGTAGCTAGAGTGTGTGGTGCCTCGGAGCATCAATTGAGTTTGCCGACCCTTCACTTCCGCTATACAAACTTATACAGCACACTCAAATGTGTTACTTTCATAAAAGTATCGTCCGAGGTGGACTGCCCCTATCACCTTCCATTGTTATGTGACTGCTCCAAGCGTTAATACACATTTTATATTGTAAACCAAATCAAAGTTTTAAATCTGCTATATGCAATTGAGGTCGTATTTGATTGAAATAGACACCTATATATCATACTTAATATGTACATATTGTCGATAGCCCAGTTACTGCAGTATTTGTCTTGAAGCAACATTTCTCTTGGATTTGTTGCTTTTAACACAATGAATATCAAATAGGAACGAAAATTTATTCAAACAACCGCCAGTGAGAGTGCTATGTGTATTTCGGCCTTTTTTATCCTTTTCAATGACGCGTACGCTCAACCAGTCCCTTGTCCGAACGACGGTTCGTCGCCTCTGATATAGGAAAAAATGAATGAAGTATTCACTGAGGTTGCAAATAGCCGCCCGGCTGAATAAAAATCCGGTTTACTCAATAGAAGCAGCGTTTAATTAAAATTGTCATATTTATAACATCCTTATAATGTATACATACTGTCGATAGGCTATTTACTTCAGTAACTACCCTTTTGACAGTGCGTATATATAAAGTATACTATATACATGGTTATTTTGAAAGTTTAAAATTATTTTGAGAACAAGCAAACAAAATGTCTATATCACCGATTTACGCTTAGAGTTCAAATCTCAACCCATGTGACTTTGCCGTTCATCTATTCTGGGTCGCTTAAAACCGTACCTGTTAAGTACTGTCGTGGGGGTCAGATTCGATATAACTGACTACGCCTACCCTATATATTTGGAGTTTGCTTTGTTTTTCATCTCACGGGGAATTGGTGAAGTACGTGCCAAACAATTAACCATCATCAGATTTCCCCTGCATTATTTGACTAACTGCAAGAACTTAACTGTCAATTATATTTAGCAGATTTGAATATTTATCACAAGCCCTGTGGCCGTACAGGGGCTCCATCATTCATATCTTTTTTGTTTTTTTTTGCTTTCTTGTAAATAAATTTGTGTGTAGCTTTGTGAAATAAGAAAATTGGTTGTTAGTGTTTTCTATAAGAAAAATTATGAAAAATAAAATAAAACTGCAGTCGTCCTTTGGAATCGAAGATTTTAGTAACATGTACCATCTTTTCACTAATTGATTTAAATGGTTATATGAAGTCTCGAACAGTCATAGACATCATTTTTTTTCTTCTTTTTTTTTGTTAATTTTCATAGAGTGAATAAATGTTATATTGAAATATTTTGAGAATGTCTTGCAGAAAATTTTCACGGAGTTACAGCAAAGCAGCTTTCTTATTGTTCCTTTTTTTACGGCATGTTGGGGTGGAGAAGTATTTTTAACAAGTTATGCATTTATCTAAAGTAATGTGGCCTATTAGTTAAAGTGTTAGGCTCATGACCATAACATCGTGGTTTCGATTGCTGGATCGGTCGCCTTTAAGCGAGGCACTCCAGTGGACGTTACTCCAGGTACTCAACTGAAGTTAAATACAAACAAACCAAGTACTAGTGCAATCTTTCTCCTTCCAACCGTCATATTGTCGATGCTCTACTGGTTCAGGGAGTGAAAAGGCCAAAAGGGTATCAATGTCTGAGTAACGAAAACATAGGCTCCAAAGGCGATGACCGAAAGTATGGGACACTTGCGAGTGACAGCAGTAATACATTTATTTCTGTGCAAATCATCGAATACAAAGCTTTGTACTATTAGTTCTGGCTCTTTATGCGCCATGTTCAAATCTTAGGCCTCTTATCTTTTCAAGGAACCATTTCCATATAAAGGATCGGTAGTATTTTCAGTGAGTCGGCACCAACGCCTTGCGTTATCAGGTTCAGTTTTTTATGTTTTGGGTTCAAATACGGCCAAGGCACCTCCGGTCAGGGTTAATCAGCCAACCACATGGGTACATGAACCCAGCGAGGACAAGAGAGACAATATACAGCATAGTAGTCTAACAATAGCACGTTGAGGCCTTCATCTAGTAATGGGTAATGGATCGACAGTGGCTGGATAAAATGCAATAGTTTAAAAATAATGTGTCGTGATGGAAACAAGACAGTATTTAGTGGGTAGGGCATGCACAATATTTTGTCAAAACTCGATACACAGCTGTGTACCATAGTTGGTATAAGCGGTTGTTTTGTTTTTGAATGCTTGTATTGAAACATGCCCACCGGCTGTTTCAACGTACTTTACTGGTAATTAAATAATGAAGCAGTTTTGAAACATAGGAAATTTAATTAAGTGTTAAAGATAGGTGAAAAGTTCTCCTGAATAAATAAATAAGCTACACAGAAATGTTTTTGATGTGTGTATGCGTGTTTGTTTGTGTGCGCGTGTGTGCGTGTGCGTGTGTGTGTGTGTATGTGTGTGTGTAAATATGCTTTTTCTATTTGTATTTCTAAATGTGTATGCACGTGAACGTTTAACTATGATTGTTTCTGCTTGTTTGTAAGTTAGTGTGTGTGTGTCAGCAAGAGAGAAAGAGAGAGGTGGGGACGGGAGAGAGTGAAAGGTGTGTGTGTGTGTGTGTGTGTGTGTGTGTGTGTGTGTGCAAATATGCTTATTTATGATTGTGTTTGTAAGTGCACGTGTGTTTACGAGTGCGTAAATATATTTATGTTTGTGCGTGCGTGAGTAAATCCATGTATATGTGTGTGTATTTGTGTATAGCTTAGTTGCATAGGTGTGTGTAAGTTCATTGTAAAAGAGTCCATGCTGCTATATACGTGAACGTGCATAAGAGTGTGCGTGAGAGCGTACATGGATGTCTGTGCAAGAGTGTCTCTGTGTGTTGGTATGTAAGTGTGCATAAATACGTGTGTATGTGTGTGCGTGTTTTCTAGAGCGATCTATGGCGGTTTTCCTGATGCAGTTTACGCTACAAAGGGATGAGCGGGTCGTAATATATTCAACCTGGAGACAATATATGGAAGACGACTGTTTGCGATGAAAACGAAAAAGACGTGATCAATGATTTCTATCTAAACTTATCTGAAAATCACTTTTATGAAAGATTTCTACCAGATTTCTTTTGATTTTAGAAATAATTTTAACAAGTTAAAAATCAAAGCTTTATGTCTGCGACTCTTTTTTTCTCTCCCCAACATCCCTCTTTCTCTCTCCATCCCCTATTTCCCTTTCCATCCCCTCCTTCTCTCTATATATATATGCATGTGTATATGCATATAAGTATGCATGTGTGTGTCCCCATGTGTACATTTGTGTGTGTATGAATATATATATATATATATATATATATATATATATATATATATATATATATTGTTAGGATTCCTGGCTTTCACCCAGGTGGCCTAGGTTCAATTCCCGGCATGAGAGCTTATATCTTTTTCGTCGGGGATTGCTTAGCTTAATGCTTTAGAGTACTCAGGCAGTGTTTGAGAGGTAGAGGGTTCGATTCCCCGTGGCCACCTGCTGACAACTTTTTTTATAGGCGCAGGCATGGCTGTGTCGTAAAAAAACTTGTATCATAACAGGGTTCCGGGTTCAGTCCCACCGCGTGACACCTAAGGCAACCGTCTTCTGTTATATCCTCAGGCTGACCAAAGCCTTGTGAGTGGATTTGGTAGACGAAAACTAAAAGAAGCTCCTTGTATACATACATACATACATACATACATACATACATACATACATACACACACATAGATATGTGTGTGTGTGTGTGTGTGTGGTGTCTGTCTGTCTGTCTGTCTGTGTCAGTGTTTGTCCCCCTCACCATCGCTTAACAACCGAGGCTGGTGTGTTTACATCCCCGTAATTTAGTTACGGAGACGTAAATACACCAACGTCGGTCGTCAGGCGGTGATGGGGGGACAAACAGACACAGAGACAAAGACGCAAATACATACATATTTACATATATACGACGGGCTTCTTTCAGTTTCCGTCCACCAAATCCACTCACAATGCTTTCGTCGGTCCGAGGCTATAGTAGAAGACGCTTGCTCAAGGTGCCACGCAGTGGGACTGCACTCGGAACCATGTGGTTGAGGAGCTAGCTTCTTACCACACATCCACGCCTATATCTATATCTATATATATATATATATATATATATATATATATATATAATGCTCTTAGCTTAGTTTTGCCTTGGGGTTGGCCAGATTGGAGCAATATCGAGAATAACCAGCCGAAATTGTAAGGATAATCTGGATCTCGACTGGAGAAAGAAAACTCCGAATGACCTGTCCGTGTTTTCTTTGTATCGTCTATCTGAATGTTTTGTCCCTTTCCTGTATCACCTAACTGTCTGGATGTTTTGTGTTCCTGTCCCATTCTGTATTATTTATATATATATATATATATATATATATATATATATATATATATATATATATATGAAAAGGCGTGTATATATATGTGTGTGCATATATGTACGTACATATGTGTATGTATGTGTTTATATATGTGAGTTGGAATTACAACTTTAAAATTAAGAACATTTGTTGCTGTTTTTGTTGTTTTTTATCTTGTTAGTGATAGTAGGGACAGAAAAAAAAATTTTTCGCAATAAAAACCACTGATGAAAACTTGAAATGATGGACAGTTTTTAAATATATAGTCTCCATACATGTGAGAAATTACTATATACATATATATATACTTGACTTTGTGAAATAGGTACTTACATATATATATATATGTGCGTGTGTGTGAGTGTGTGTGTGTGTGTGTGTGTGTGTGTGTGTGTGTGTATGTATGTATGTATGTATGTATATATTATATATAGATATATGTGTGTGTGTATGTATGTATGTATGTATACACAGGGGTACCCAGAGAAACAGGAATTTTGCAATGTTATTCTTTTCACTTAGTTTTACATGTTTACTCATCGCCTTCAAAGTATACTCCATTTGAAGCAGTTCATCGCTCCAGACGCGTTTTCCACTGTTCGCAGCAGTGCTGGAACTCTTGCAAAATGATGCCTTTTAATGCCTCCGTCTGTTTTTTTTTTTTTTTCTTCACCTCTTCCAAATCTGCAAATTCCATAACACCAGCTTTCGTCACCAGAGATGAACTTCGAAAAAAGGCCCGGATCAACTTCCAACTGTTCTTTCAGGTCACGACACGCATTCAATCGTGACAGCTTTTTGTCTTCCGTGAGCAAGAGAGGCATACATTTTGCTATAACTCTTTTTATTCGCACTTCCTCATTCAAAATTTGTTGGCAGGAGCTCCAGGACACACCAATCATATCAACAAGTTTGTCAATTGTTCTGCGGTGGTCCTCCCTGATCAGTTCGTGAATTTTCATGATGTTTTCATTCGTTCGGGAGGTCGACGGTCGCCCTGAACGAGGTTGGTCTTCAAACAACAAGTGACCAATTCCTAAAGCGTGAAAACCACTCGTGAACTTATGTTTTGCTCATGGCAGCATCCTTGTAAGCTGTATGAAGCATGACAGCTGTTTCAGTCAGTGTTTTCTCCAGCAGAAAACAGAATTTCATGGAAGAACGCTGTTCCTTCGTTTCAGTCATCGCTAAAATCGACGAACAGGGGAGAGGCACTGCAAAACAAACACGTACCACGTAGCAGTACGACTACACCAGACGATGCCGGTCGGCAGACTGATGCCTGATGATTGCATCAACTGAATTCTAACAGCGGAAACCCGAACTACAACGGGCTTGTCCCACTGAGAACTTTTCCAGTTATTTTTGTGTACTCCATCGTATGTATATATATATGTGTGTGTGTGTGTGTGTGTGTGTGTGTGTGTGTGTGTGTGTGTGTGTGTGTGCGTGTGTGTGTGTGTGTAAATATAAATAAATATATATATATACATACATATATATATATATATATATATGGTTTGTTTTAAGTTTCTGTTCGTGTTTAATGCTTATCCGGTGTTTGACGACGTCCAAAATGGAGATGAACACCATTCATCCATGTGATCGGCTTGAAAATTTGTTAAGATATTAAGACACATTTCTTAACATGAAACTAATGGTACCTTTAATACACAAGTAAACAGATTTTATCCACCATTGCGATTCTGAGCACATATTCTCGTTGTTCGACATTCACGTATATGTATGTATGTATGTATGTATGTATGTATGTATGTATATGTGTGTGTGTGTGTGTGTGTGTGTGTGTGTGTGTGTGTGTGTGTGTGTGTATTTACATGTACATGAACGATGACATGCACACATACAACAGAAAAACTGTAAACTATCCATGCAAAACTATGGAACAAAAAAACCATATCTAATTATACACATATGGAATAAGATTACCTGAATTAATATGCATATGAGAGGATGCTGGAAAATTCCTGGCTATAAAGGTAGTGCGAAAGTTCCTGGCTATAAAAGTAGTGGTCTCATAAAAACTAAAGGGCCTCTGTAATAAGTGTGTGTATCTGAGAGGGCAATATGTTGTATAAAGTCATAATTAACTGATCTTCTTCTATTTTCTTTTACCCAAAGCCAGAAACTTTTCAGCACCCCCTCGTACATACAAAGTGAAATTGAGAAAATACTTACATTTATGCACTCATCAACTTCTAGATGTTTCAAATCTCTAAAATTTTCTTGGAAAATTAAAGTAATTTGTCGTATGTATGCCCCAGAATTGCTTGTTCCCTAGTGTTCTGACAACTTTAATAAGATCTTTGAAAGAAAAACTTCGAAGAAAACTTTTTCAATTCTAATTTGTAGCAAAGGTTTATTATTTTCTTCATCATTCATATGTAAGACAACAAAACCAACAACAACAAAACAAATGTGAAGCTATGTTGTGAAGTCGGTTCATTTATAAGATGGCTGATTTAAACATCTCGACAGTAAACTAAATAATCCCTAAGGTATACTCTACCAGTTATTGATTTATTCTAAGGTTCTAATGTTTTAAATACAGGTGTGTAGGTAAGAGGAGGAACGGGTTCATTAAAATATTTAATTGTTAATAGGTAATTAATAACTTAAACATTCACAGAATTGAAGCAATTCACCATTTCATTTTCATTGAAAACTTTTTCAGTCTTTTGAGTAATTTGAATATAACTTTTAGGCACAGACCCGGGTGTTTGGCTAAGGAGCTAGTTTGAAACCTCATGGTTTCGGGTTCAGAACCATTGCACAACATTATGGAGAAGTATCTTGTAATAGTGCCTTGTGAATGGATTTGCTACTTTGGCAGATGGGAACTAAATAGAAGCCTGTTTCATATAAATGTGTGTGTGTTTATACATGTATATGTATAAACACACATATACATATATATGTATGTATGTACGTATATATATATCTATATATATTTATATAGATATATATATGTACGTATATATATATATATATATATATATATATATATATATATATATATATATACGGCTTCCAGATGTCTTCGGAATCTCCTACAACTCTTCTGACGGTCTCCTTGTTTTAGTTGGTGAATGCAGCCATAATCTTTGCCTTCAGTTCATCTTTGATGTTACAAGGAGTTTTGTTAGTCTCCCTCTCAATTGCACCCCACACATAATAATGAAGTGGATTGCAGTCTAGGAAGTTAACGGGCCAGATGTTAGAGGTGATGTGGTTTCAGGAATTGTCTGACAGTCATGACTGGGTTCTCCTGCTTGTGTGGCATGGTGCAGAGTCTTGTTGCTAGAGATAGGGTCTTCTAGCAGCCACCCTCTTGACCCAGGGCAGCACTACCTCCTCCACGTCCGTGTTGAGTCTGAGGCCGTATGGGAAGATGAATGTCTGCATAACGTCACCATCACCAGTGATCACTCCAAACACCATGATGTTGACTGGATGTTTATTATGTATCTGAATCCTCTATACGGTACTCAGATTGACACCCAAAATTCTGAAATGTTCGTATTGGAGCTTCCGGCGTGAATGCCAAGCATTACAGTATATCGTTTCCAAATTCCTGGCAGAATGAAATGCGTCATTGTGTTGTTTTTCTCAGATACGGTGCCCAACTGACCCTATTATGCTGTGTAGTCGATAAGATCAAATACAAACAATGCGCGTGCGTGAAATAAAAAATGTAAAATTACAATTTACCCATCGCACCATGTATATGTGTGTATGTGCGCGCATGTGTGTGTGTGAGTGAGTGTGTGTGCGTGTGTGTATGCGTATGAGTGAATGTATGTGCATGTGTGTGTATGTGTGTGTGTGTGTATGTGTGTGTGTGTGTAAGTTCATACGTATATATATATATATATATATATATATATATATATATATATTCTCTTTCCTTTCCTGAGCGTCCAATAATACTATCCATATCACGTCCTCACTTTGTTGTTTTTTTTGTTTTTTGTTATTGTTTTTTTTAACTATATATATATATATACATACACATACATACACACCGCAAAATACTGTGGTTCACACAGCCCTTCTCTTTAAGTATTGAAACCCGAGTAGGTAAGACTTTTCTTAGCTTAGAAGACAAACACCTCCCTCGTACAAAAAGGTTCGGTGAAATATTTAATAGGCACACCCTGAGTGTTTCTTTTAGCCGTGCACCCAATGTAAAATAGATTTTAGTTGCTTGGCCCACACCTAAAACAGCAGTAGGATGCTCGTGTATGGGTAACATGACATGTCCACTGATCCGCCACAGTAATACGAAAACCGTCGTATACGAGGCAGCGGTAACAACAACAGAACCAAATGGTCTATCAAACGTGCGAAAGTACGTAGGAGCAACTGAAGGCACCTTCAGTATCCGCTATAACAACTAAAAGTCCTCCTTTAACATCCCGGAGAGACATAACACCACAACTCTGGCCAAGCACCTACGGTCGTTAAAAGAAAAGCCTTTGAGTACAGCATAAAGTGGTGGAGTCAATAGCTGCAGGAAATCCAGATTATGTCCGGTTGAGAAAAGTGTTATATTAAGGAGCTCACAGCACCTGAAGAGCAGAAGTGAAATTTTCAATCTTTGCCCATATGAAAGGAATACATCCTATAATACCTACTTGCCACATCATGAATATAATCACCAATTCCCCAACTTCACTCCCCATCCACCAATACCCGGGAGTCCGGCAAAGAGTTTGACCAAAACATACACTAGCGCATTTACAATCACACACACACTAACACGACGGATAGCCACCCAATAGACAATTTTCCATCCTCCCCACCAATATAAGCCCCCGAGAGCAGTCACCATATTTCATGCCTTAACGGCTATCTCTGAAAAGCGCAGGGTTACATAATCGGACTGTTACTTAAGACACCTTTGAACTGCTAGTGCGAAACCGATTGGTAAGATCGGCTGTAATAGATTTATAATACTGTACTCTTCGATTAATATACACACTCTACTGACATACACGAGTGCACTTTTCCTGACTTAGATTTATGGATTCTTAGACGGCTTACACACACACACACACAATATCTATGTATGTATGTATGTATGTATGTATGTATATGCATGTATGTATATGCATGTATGTATGTATGTATGTATGTATGTATACACCTGGCTATGTTTGCATATTCTGTATAATACTCAGAACGAACTTCGCACAACTTTCTTGAGCACATTTAAAATTTTCTTGTTTTACGAATATATAAACAGACATCTCTGTACCCTACCCCACCAACATACACACACAAACACACACACACACACACACACACACACACACACACACACACACACACACACACACACACACACACACACACACACACACACACACCTCATTGTTTTACTAAAGACATGAGTCATTATCTTCTTCGTGTGTTCGCATAACTGTTTTATCGTGAATGAATTGCTGCTAATTTATCTCTTTAACATGCTAAACATTTTCCTAAACTCAACAGTTTTTAAATCTGTTCCGATAAAACCACATAATATAATTAGTAATACAGCTTAATTATACACACATGCCAGTTATTAGAGATTCCTCTTAGGTGATGTCGTTAATGAAGACGTTGATATAGGCTTTGCTATAGCGCGATGAAGGGTTCGACTCCAGTGTTGGGCACGGTATCTGCATTTATGTAATGTCAAATGGATAACTCAGATGCATTAGAATATTATCTCTATATAGATTAATTATTTCTATTGTGGATGTTGGTTAGTCGAATTTATAGACTCCAGTGCCCAGTTGGTACTTACTTTATCGACGAGGATAGGATAACAGGCAAAATCAACTTCGGTGGAATTTATACTCAAAATACTGCTAAGCATTTTTAGTATGGCGTGATAACAATTCTGTTAACTCGCAGGTTTATTATCTCGCTACAATAATAGCCGATATAAATGTTTGTTGGTTGGTTGGTTGGTTGGTTGGTTTGTTGTTTGGTTGATTTTCCCACTCACACTTTATATCACATTGAGAGATGGTGTGCAGAAGTAAAAAAAGAAATAGAGGTGCGGGATGAATGCACATACTACGCTTGGTGGCAGGCAGTGATTGAAACAACGCTTCGCGCGCGCGCGCACAATGAGTAAGAATCATTGAGAGCGAGAAGAAAGAGTAGGATAGAATGACAGTAGTTATGGGAGGAGTTAGACAAATGAGAAATTTGTTATATGTAATTTATAGGTAATAAATATTCTTTTCTTCTCTAGGCACAAAGCCCGAAATTTTGAGGGAGGGAGGGCAGTCGATTAGATCGATTCCACTACGCAACTGGTACTTAATTTATCGACCCCGAAAGGATGAAAAGCAAAGTCGACCTCGGCGGAATTTGAACTCAGAACATAGCGGCAAAGGAAATACCGCTAAGCATTTCGCCCAGCGTGCCAACGTTTCTGCCTGCTCGTCGCCTTATAGGTAATGAATATTGTTTTGAAATTTGTATTTATTTTACTAATCATATTACGCACCGAGAAATTTGTTAAAAGCTGAATTTTAATTATTTTATATATTAGCTGATATTACTTATGCTGGCAAAAGCGTATCTCCAAAATTACCTCCTATCATATGACGGCTAACTCTCTAGTATGTATGTATGCCTGTAAGTATGTATGTATGTATGGATGGATGGATGGTTGGATGGATAGATGTGTATAGCTATATGTCTGTTGTATGGGGGATTGTCTGTGAGAGTGCATATATAATTATATAATCTTATATGTGTACATACTCCTTTACTAGTTTCAGCCTGCAAGTCGTGTTAATGGCGCGCGCGCGAACACACACACACACACACACACAAGTATGTACGTACATACTTACATACATACATGTATACGTAAATGTACTATACACATTCTGGAAACCGATTATTTAAAACATAAATAATGTGATCAACTTCTATCAATATTTCATAGATCCCAAACTCGTCATTTGTTTAATGCTCTATCAGTCAGTTGTTTTCTTAAAAAGGCTTCGTCTCCAAATAATCCTAATAAGAGGCTTGCAGAGGTTATATATAGATAGATATATTTATACATACATACATACATTTATACATACTTACATAAATACATGCACACACACACACACACACACGCATATGGAAATATGTATAATCTTTTATTATTATATGACCGAACGCCACGCATCCTCTTCCAAGTAAGTTTTATCTTAATAAATAATTCTGATGCGCACTCTATACGATCTTTTTACTCTTTCGTTTTTCTCTCTTTCTCTCTCTTATTATTTTACCTCCTCTTCTCCCACTATTCTTTCCTATTACTCTGTCACTCTCTCTCCTTCACTCCTCCTCCCTTGCTCACGTGGCTCTTACGTGACCATCAGCCATCTTTCTTCTCCTAATTTGTGCTTCTTTCCGTTGTAGCTGGAACAAGGAAGACATGTTCTTGTTTGTCTTCTGTCTACGCTTGATTTACGCGTTCGCCGCCACAACATCGTTTAGGCTTAGCAGCCCTTCCTGTTTGTTTTCACTATTCTGTTTCTGTTACCTATTTTGACACTCCTCAAAAATCCCAAATTTCATTTAATTTACTTTGCAAGAGCAACTATTTTATCGAAAGCGTATATTGTTGTTAAATGCTCGAAATACGAGACTAGAAAAACAGCCAAAAACTGATGAAGGGTCGTTCTTTATGTTGTTTGTTTTGTTTTCCATTTGTGTCTTTCGTTTTTCGAAAGAATAGTTTATGTTCCATGTACTCGTGCTTCGTATTCTTTTTTTTTTTTTGTACACGCTTAATGACGTGCTGTGCCCACATATGCTTATATATATACGTATAGATGTAGGTATGTACATATACGTATGTATATATGCATATATATATATATTATTTATATTATATATATATATATATATATATATATATACAAAGAGAGAGAGAGAGAGAGAGAGAGAGAGAGAGAGAGAGAGAGAGAGAGAGAGAGAGAGAGAGAGAGATGTATATAAGTTTCCAAAAGGTTTTTGTCAATCGTACCTGCTCACAAGGTTTTCTCATTCTGAGGTTGCAACCTCGGAATGAGAACCACATTCATGCAAGGCGAAAATCTAACCCACACGGCTATAACGCGCCTGTAACGACGTTTTCGTTAACGACATCATCTAAGAGGAATCTCTAATTACTGGCATGTGTGCATAATTAAGCTCTATTACTAATTATATTATGTGGTTTTATCGGAACAGATTTAAAATCTGTTGAGTTTAGGAAAATGTTTAGCATGTTAAAGAGATAAATTAGCAGCAATTCATTCACGATAAAATAGTTTTATAAACACACGAAGAAGATAATGATTCGTGTTTTCTCCAGTAAAACAATGAGCTGTGTGTGTGTGAGTGTATAATCTGAGTGTGTGTGAGTGTATAATCTCTGTGTGTACACACACACACACACACACACACACACACACACACAAACGCCTACGATACATATATATCGCCATAGTGTGACACAGAACATACGGTAGCCAATACGGTATTATGGTGTTGTGGTGAATGTAAAGAACATATGTATATAGTAGATTCGTGGATAATAGGTACATGCACGTTTTTATTTCTGTTATACTCTTTCTCAAGCATTGATATTTATTTAGTAAGCATTTTCTGGAGGCGGTGATAATTTTAATGATCAACGAATTTGTGTTGTATGGTATTTTATATGCCTGTATTTTGTGTCACGCGTGTATGCATGCGTGTGCATGTATACATATATGTGTGTGCATGCATATATGTGTGTACATGTATATATAAATATATATACATATATATGTGTATGTGTGTGTATACAGGTACGTGTGATTGTGAGAGTGACCGCGTGTGTTAGAGCGTAAGAACGATGTATGTGTGTGCATTTGTATATACATATTACATGCATATATTCTTTGGAAATATACGTTGCTATAACGTAATACGAAGCATCTAATATATGTATAAACGCGTGCGTGAGTCCGCAGGTGTTTTTATGTGCATCTATCTTAAGTTACGTTGTAATGTGACTTGTTTCACTATTGCTAGTGCTTTCGTCATTTATTTTCTCTAACAATTAAATATTTTAATGAACCTGTCCCACCTCTTACCTACACACCTGTATTTAAAACATTAGAACCTTAGAATAAATCAATAAATGGTAGGATACACCTTAGGGATTATTTAGTTTACTGTCGAGATGTTTAAATCAGCCATCTTATAAATGAACCGACTTCACAACATAGCTTCACATTTGTTTTGTTGTTGTTGCTTTTGTTGTCATACAAATATGAAAGATGAAGAAAATAATAAACCTTTGCCACAATTTAGAACTGAAACAATCTTTCTCGAAGTTTTTCACTCAAAGATCTTATTAAAGTTGTCAGAACACTAGGGAACAGGCAATTCCATGGGGCATTCATACAACAAATTACTTAAATTTTCCAAGAAAATTTTACAAATCTAAAACATCTAGAGGTTGATGAGTATATGAATGTACTCTCTCAATTTCTCTAAGCATGTAGATTAACATAGGTAAATGTAGTTCATATATGTATAATTAAGTGGAATTGAACCAGTATGTATCTTAATTACATTGGCGTAATGACTCACCTAGACACAGCAAAATTTGTTTCAAGACACGAATTCACATGAAGAATCTTGCAAATCAAATACAAAAATGAAGTGTATGTGTGTATATATATATATATATATAAAAATGAGAATGTGTGTCTGTGTGTGTGTGTGTGTGTCTGTCTGTCTGTCTGTGTGAATCCCTAAAACTCGAGAACTACGCAACCAATTTCATTCAAATTTTACAGATGCCTTACTTAGGGTTCCAGTTGTGTTTTAGTCAAAAAAATTTAACTTCTTGCAGAGTTCGAGCCCACAGCAACATAATATCTCCTCCACTATTTAAGTATTACGTGTCAAAAGTGAAACAAAAACACTCATGTCAAATGCTTTCACTTTAAAAATGAAACTATTCCACTAACTGAAACAATCACATTTCGATACTGTAATGACAGATACTTTCAGAGAGAGAGAGAAAGAGAGAAAGAGAGAAAGAGAGAGAGAGAGAGAGAGAGAGAGAGAGAGAGAGAGAGAGAGAGAGAGAGAGAGAGAGAGAGAGAGAGAGAGAGAGAGATGTATATGTATACATATAGATGTATATGTATACATATAGATGTATATGTACACGTTATTCCACTAACTGAAACAATCACATTTCGATACTGTAATGACAGATACTTTCAGAGAGAGAGAAAGAGAGAAAGAGAGATGTATATGTATACATATACATGTATATGTATACATATACATGTATATGTACACGTATATGCATAGATATATATATATAGATATAGATATAGATTTATATGCATACATGTATATGTATACACATGTGTAGATGTATATATATATAGATGTACATGTAATATATACATATATATACATGCATACAGATATCTATACATATATACACCCATCACACACAAACACATGCACACAAACACACACATTAGTCATTTGTTTTCTTATCCAAAACTACGTCAAAAGTATTGAACGGAACTTTATGAAATTTGGAAATTATATTCTATGCATAACGGCCATAACTCCCATGAAAATTCATATATTTTTGATGTTGATGAAATTTTAACCCGAACATAACAGATGAGCATTATTTGTAATTCAACGGTACAACAGTGTAAGACTGCCCTTTCAGATATACTTTCATTGTGATTTCTGCAATGTGGTGCATAAATTGTCAAGTAAATGAGACACATCGTTGCCTCCACTGATTCACTTGCAAAGTGTTGAGTAAAATTATTTCGTTGCAGACCTCCTTTGGGTCTTTTTATTATCACTACGACACACATAGTCCCCAGTTGGTAACATTGATTTCAAGGCCCTCCTAGATGAGAGACTGGCATTCCACTTAATGTCTATGTTCCATGCTGGCATGGATTGGAGAGTTATTAATGTAGAAATACGGTATCGTAGCTACTAACAGTTGAGGGTTGCGTAGTCTAGACGGCGTTTTTAGATTTCATTATTCTCTTTAACCCGGGCAGAGCCGGGTATTTCTGCTAGTATATATATATATATATATATATATATATATATATATATATATATATATATATATATATATATATGTATAAATTTATATAAATAAGGACAAGATCGAATAAATGTTCATATAGCACAAAGAGCGAAGACGAAGACAAAATTAACTAGTTTATTGTGGTTTAAAGTCACGATTTGACTGCTATTTTCAGTGTGGCGGTATCTCTTAGATACCCTATATTATAATTACATATATATATATATATATATATATATATATATATATATATATATATATATATATATATATATATATATACATACATACATACATACATACATACATACATACATACATACAGAGACAGATCATTTTAGTAAAGGACACGTATATTTATTTTATATACCTAGTAATCTTATATGGTATTAGTTAACAAAATTAACATTTCTAAATAAAAATATAGTCTGGGATAAAAAAAAGATGAGTCTTTATTTTCTCCATAAATATAATACCTATATTCTGTATATTCACATTTTACTAGGTGTACATATACAGATATCTTTCTGCATACGCCTTTGTGTATATCTGGAAGTCCAGGAGAAAGGAGACAAACCAATGCAATGTAGACGATTATTAATCGCTTATAATTAAATTAAATAAATACCCATAAAAGGAGACCAATAAGTGAATTAGAAAGTGAAATTTATAAAAAGAAAAGTTACAATTATTAAATTTAAACAGGAAAAAAGTGGAACTTCTGTTTGCGAGCCATACAACAGTCTCTTTGCTATGTTTGCTAGGTATCTGATATTAAATTTTATTTATATATTAATAAATTATATTAAATATCATTCTGGGGCCCGTAAGATTGCCTAGAAGTGTTATTGAGTTATTCCAACATTTCCCACACATTTCTCTCCCCTTGTTATTTACTCACGAGTTGCGTTTTTTGCTTTTAGTTTTTATTTCGCTTTTATATTATTTCTATACATATGCATTGTGAAGGCGCATGGCTCAGTAGTTAGATCGTCGAGCTTACGATCATGAGGTGGCGAGTTCGAATCCAGGACCGGGCTGCGTGTTCTGTTCTTGAGCATGACACTTTATTTCACGTTCCTCCAGTTCACTATTTTCCTTCTGTCTTCTTTTCTTTTTCCAGGTTACATATACAGCAGATGGGTTTATTAAATTCTGCAGCACACAAGATTTGCAGTTCCTTAACCTTAGATCAAGTGTTGTTGCTGTTTTTGTTGCTGTAGTCGTCGTCGTTATTGCTTTGTTGTTGTAGTTTAGCTCTAGTTCAATATTGTTTAGGTTGCTCAAATGATCAAACGTTCTCCAATAGTCACCATATCATCGTTTCTACTAAAATATAGTCCCAACTAGGATTACCCCGGAAACGTATGTCCACGTGTCTCTTTACCATTTTATATCGGTGTGTGCGATCTAAGAGAGATTCTATCACTATTTCTAATACATCTATCGGCCACATAGTAGCACTGTCTTTGACTCGGCTTAGGTATAAGCAATCCATATTCATTCTTCTTTTAGTTTCTTTCCATGTTTAAGAATCTTCATTCGTATCTTTCGCTTTTTTTCTTCATTTACACTTGTTTACCGAAAATGGAATATATATCAGTATTATTCTTATTAAAAGGAAATTACTTGCATTTATCATGTCATTAAAACTTGCACAGAACAAAATACCAGTAAAATAATTAACCACTTTGTTACCATATTTCTTATGAAATAAACTACCTTTATTTCTGTTAGTTTTTAAAATAATAAATTTAGTAAAATGAGTGTGCCATAGCAAACGTAATTTAACATAAAATGTTGTTGTTGTTGTTGGCACTCCGTCGCTTACGACGTCGAGGGTTCCAGTTGATCCGATCAACGGAACAGCCTGCTCGTGAAATTAACGTGCAAGTGGCTGAGCACTTTACAGACACATGTACCCTTAACGTAGTTCTCGGGGATATTTAGCGTGACACAGTGTGACAAGGCTGGCCCTTTGAATTACAGGCACAACAGAAACAGGAAGTGAGAGTGAGAGAAAGTTGAGGTGAAAGAGTACAGCAGGGTTCGCCACCATCCCCTGCCGGAGCCTCGTGGAGCTTTAGGTGTTTTCGTTCAATAAACACTCACAACGCCCGGTCTGGGAATCGAAACTGCGATCCTATGACCGCGAGTCCGCTGCCCTAACCACTGGGCCGTTGCGCCTCCACTTTGTTACCGTAATTCTGTGGAAATACACTGTCTTTATTTCAAATTATCTCGAAAATAATGAAGGATTTAGCAAAATAACTTTGTCAATATCAAGCAGGTGTTTGGATCATAATTTAGTATGAAATTTTGACAGGTTTTAATTTAGATCACTGCCAACCAGAGAGTTTGTCATGCAACCAGAAATAGTCTCGGAAGAATTGGTGTCAAAGTGTTAAAATGAACATATTCGAATTTATATTAAGATTATATGCTAATCATTCCTGACGGCATAAATAAGTCTTCAGTATTCTTGCAGATAACCTAAAACGGCTAGACGGCAGTATCAGAGAATGGGAATCAACACTAAGTTATATTTCTTCTGTTTCCCCACAAGAAGGATGAGAATGGGCAATGTGAAGACCGGAAAACTAAGACTCATATTTTTTTAACGGTGCTAACTACTGAATATTGCTAAGTGGGTTCGAGGCAATAATGCTGCAACACCCTGACTATCTGGTATGATTTTATTTGACACAAGCCTCTCAGTTGTTCATTTTAGGTTGTCGTATGAAAGCAGTATAGAGTGGGCAGATTAAAAGGGGAGGGGCTAAAATATGAAAGACTTACCGAGTCGTTTCAGGCACGGGAAAGGCTGTGTGTGGTCCTTATGGTAAGGATAAAATGTCACGGATTTGTATCCAGCGCCACTCTGTTCCAAT
>NC_142940.1:40933786-40936286 GCF_046866305.1 Octopus bimaculoides
TATAGTGTACTCAAAATTCTTTCCCAAAGGTTAGTGACAATCTGTTATTTAAATAAAAAAAAATTAAAGTTAACTTTTTGAAAATAATTTCTGTAAACACACATACACACATATGTATATATATATATATACATATATACATATATATATATAGAGAGAGAGAGAGAGTGAGAGAGAGAGAGAGAAAGAGAGAGAGGGAGAATGGGAGAGGAAAGAGAGAATATACAAGGAGTTTTCGTCAATTGACGTAGTGTGATTGGTATGTCTTATGAGTGCTCAGTTTGGTTTATCACAAAAACACCGGCTTGAACAGCAAATGAAAAATATGGTACGAAAATGCCTATCAAAGGTGGCTAGAAGTAGTTTCTCCTCGAACGGGTGGATATAGGTTCTATTTTATACACATAAATTTTCACGTCTGGCCATATAGCCTTTTCCGTTTGTTTTCCTGTCTTGTTTTCTTTTCCGTTTGTTTTCTGTCCGCCACTACATTCCTCCATGGTACAAGTTTAATTTGTGTATACAAATTTAATTTGTGGTCCGTGGGAAGAGCCGTTTTAACGATGCGTACTGCCCTACTCTTCGAAACGCCTGTGTTAGAATGGGGGTAGCTGATGAAGGAAAATGTTCTCTATGTGGCCTGTGTGTGTTCTGTACTCTGGTTATTATTATTTTTTTGTCTACGTTTTGTTTGCAATGTCCTGTACCCAGATATGAACCTATATATACAGGTAGACGTAGGTATGCACATACTGTACGTATATATGCATATACTCATTTGTTATTTGTTTTACATGATCGAACGCCCGCGTCATTCCCTGTAAGTAGTTTTTGAACTATATATATATATATATATATCAACGATTTTTTTGCCAACCTAATGTGGCAGTTCCATTTTGGGACGAATGCTACTGTTGTTTAGACCCAGGAAACATCGTCTCCAGCTCACTATACGACACATAATTAGTGTCCTTATATTTTGGAACAGGGGAGGATAGAACCCCCACCCAGCACAAAGCAGTATCTGTGGACCGTACAGTTTCGGGGTTATTTCCCTTCGTCGGCACAGAATAACTCTGGCTGAGATGGCGCTGCTAAATACCCGTTCAAAAATATATATAATTTTCTAAGTGACCCACAGTCACTGATCTAATAAAATAGAAACATTATTGTTCCTAAATCTCTCAACCAGAGATATTCAGTAGCAGCACTTTAAAGTAACGTTTTTTTGCCAACCTAATGTGACAATCCCATTTTGGGGTGAATGCTACAGTTGTTTAGCCCCAGAAGACATGGTCTCCAGCTCGCCATACGACACATAATTAGTGTCCTTATATTTTTGAACGGAGGAGGTTAGCACCCCCACCCAGTACAAAGCAGTATTTGTGGACCGGCATTTAATTTATTGACTCCGAAAGGATGAAAGCAAAGTCGATTTCGGCGGAATTTGAACTCAGAACGTAAAGACAGACGAAGTACCGCTAAGCATTTCGCCCGGCGTGCTAACGATTCTGCCAGCTCGCAGCTTTCTTACTTGAAAATATTCGTTTGGGATTTTGGCCCAAGGCCAGCAAGTTTGGAAGAGACGTAACTCGATTACATCGATCCCCAGTACCCGACTGGTACTTGTTTTATCGACCCCGAAAGGATGAACGACGAAATCGACCTCAGCAGAATTTGGACTCAGAACGTTAAAGCGGACGAAATGCCGCTAAGCATTTTGCCCAGCGGATTAACGCTTCTACCTGCTCGCTGCCTTCTTACGTGAAAATACTGATAACAATACCGGAACATTGATTCCAATAAGCAGAACATTTTTAATTAATTAATAAGTTTGGGGCACCACTACTTTTGATAACAATAACCGATTAATAACACTATCCATGATTATAGTAAACGACTCTATTTCAGTGATCATCAATTTTCAAGATTACGAAGTGTTTGCTAATCAAATATGTACATATGCAAATGAAAACTACACACTTATACGCTAAAGCTATGCTTTATTTTAATCGTTATTATAGGTTCGCACGGGAAATCTATCACGTGACTAATGTGTGTGTGTGTGTGTGTGTGTGTGTGTGTGTGTGTGTGTGTGTGTTAATGTATGTGTGTGAATGTTTGTCTATGTATGTAAGTGTGTTTGTGTTTGTGTGTGCCTGTGTCGTTGTTGTCGTTTGACAGCTCTTGATTGCCCCATTGTTAAAAGCATAACATATGAGAAATTCACGGTGCATAAGATAATTATCATTAATGACTTCTTAAACCTGTTAATTACCGACCAGGTCATTCACATCTAATCTAAATACGTGTAAGTACGTGCTACTGAATAAGAAAGCCATATATTAGCTTTAGCGCTGAGTTTGAAAAGCCGATAAGAAAATATCAATGTCAATTTCACGGCCTCGGTTTGGATTACCACTTGTAGACATTTCATTTCACTAAGATTAATAACGACTTTCTTTCTTTTTTTAGAAAAGCATCATTGTCTAAAGGCCCT
>NC_142940.1:40941286-41018786 GCF_046866305.1 Octopus bimaculoides
CATCTCATATTGGGAAAAATGTATATGATGAATGAAGATAAATGGATGATATTCTCACTCCCCAAACATTGATGTACGTAAGTATCTGCATGTATGTATGTGTGTATATATGTATAGGTATTATATGTGTGTGTGTGTGTATGTAGATATATATGTATATGTATATGCATAAATATATATGTATATGTATGTGTATATGTGTGTGTATGTGTCTGTGTTTATATATAATACACACATACACCCACATATATATATATATATATATATATATATATATATATGCTACAAACATACACACACCTACACACATACATACATATATATACACATATGTGCATCTACATGCTTATACATACATATATACATATATGTGTGTATATATATATGTATGCATGTGCATGTGTGTGTGTACGCGCGCGCGTGTGTGATTATTACTAATATTATCATCATCATTTAGGCGGCGAGCTGACAAGATCGTTACTGCGCCGGATAAAATGCTTAGCGGCATTTCTTCCGGCTTTACGTTCTGAGTTCAAATTCCGCCGATGTCGACTCTGTCCTTTATCCTCTCTGTGTGTGTGTGTGTGTGTGTGTGTATTAAAATATAGACTGGAAAATTTGATACATTTTTAATTCCATGTTATACGTGTTTTATTTTAGTATAGGAAATATTTATGAACCTTTGAAGAATTACTGATAGGGGAGATTCTATGCATATTTTCTGCATATATATATACACCTATTACGAATCTACTATATTAACATTATTACAATTACTGCCTCAACAACTACTGGGATGAGAGTTACTCATTATTGCAATTTCGTCTTTCAGCAACTTGTATATTTCCACCTTTTCCAGCTCTTTGTCACCTACATGCACATATCCAGCTGTCGCAATATCTATAATCTTAGTAAGGCGGCGAGCTGGCAGAAACGTTAGCACGCCGGGCGAAATGCTTAGCGGTATTTCGTCTGCCGCTACATTCTGAGTTCAAATTCTGCCGAGGTCGACTTTGCTTTTCATCCTTTCGAAGTCGATAAATTAAGTACCAGTTGCGTACTGGGATAGATCTAATCGACTGGCCATCTCTCCGCAAAAAAATTCGGGCTTTGTGCCTGGGGTGGAAAAGAATATCTATAATCTTAAACGTTAGCATACCGGGCGAAATGCTTACGCACTGGGGTCGATATAATCGACTTAATCCGTTTGTCTGTCCTTGTTTGTCCCCTCTGTGAGTAGCCCCTTGTGGGCAGTAAAGAAATAGGTATTTCATCTGTTATTTATGTTCTGAGTTCAAATTCCGCCGAGGTCGACTTTGCCTTTCATCCTTTCGGCGTCGATAAATTAAGTACCAGTTGCGTACTGAGGTCGATCTAATCGACTGATCCCAACTCCCCAAAAACGTCGGGCCTTGTGCCTAGAGTAAAAAAGAATATCTGAGCTGGCAGAATCGTTAGCACGCCGGCCGGAATGCTTAGCGGTATTTCGGCTGCTGTTACATTCTGAGTTTAAATTCCGCCGAGGTCGACTTTGCCTTTCATCCCTTCGGGGTCGATTAAATAAGTACCAGTTAGGCACTGGGGTCGATTTAATCGTCTTAATCGCTTTGTTTGTCTTTGTTTGTCCCCTCTATGTTTAGTCTCCTGTGGGCAATAAAGAAATAAAAAAATCTTAGTTTTCTTTTTCCTTTTAGCCACCACATCAATGCCTGGTCTTCGGGCATCTATTAAAGAGTCACACTGGATTGCAAAATCCCACACAATTTTATATTCATTATTCGCAATGATGTCTCCTGGTTCATGTTCGCACCATTTCCATGATCTTCCAAGACAGCACTTCTCACACAACCTCCAGTGAACAAACTTAGCCACGTTATCGTGTCCCTCTTTGTATTCCTTCTTTATCGTGCCTACTTTTGTATTCTTTTTGTATTCCTTATTATAAATACCATTATGTATTTTCCTGTACTTATGGGGGCGCATGGCCTAGTGGCCAGGTTGTTGCACTCACGATTTATCGATCGTGATTTCAATTCTTAGACCGGGTGGTGCGTTGTGTTTTTGAGAAAAATACTTCATCTCACGCTCATACGTTGTTTTCGACGGGAGAGTCCATCATATCGCAATGAAATACGTGTAACATGGAAGTAACAAACATGCCAAATTTTCCAGTCATTATTTTAATATATACTTACTCTATAAATATAATTCACCAGAACTTTCAACTATTATGTATACTGCTTTTAAAATATAACATCTAAATACATACTGGAACGTGCAGATATGACTCACCAAGACACAGTTTGGATTATAACACCTTCTATACACTATATACATATATGCAAATGATACTTATATGTACTTATGTCATATATTCATGAACGTACGTGTGTATTTACGACTTTGAATATGCGGTTTAAGTATTAGAGCTGCAACAAACGGCAGAGGATGTCTTCGGAAATGCAGACTGGCAAAACATCGAACAAATCTATGAAGTAAAAATATGTATATTCGAACAGAGAAAAAAGTTGATAGATAGATAGATAGATAGACAGACAGACAAGGAAGAGGAGGAGGAGGACGACGTCGACGATGACGATGACGTTTTGCAGAATGGAGAAAACTTAATAATAACCGTGCAAGATTATAATTATTCGTCTTGTGACAACGTTTGAGTTGATCGACCATATTGGTAAGGTGATCAACGTCCACCAATATATTTTGTTGTTGTTGCTGTTGCTGTTGTTGTTGTTTTTATTGCTGCTGCTGTTGTTGTTCTCATCTCCAACATCATTTTAATTCGGCCGACTTTATTAAAAGTTGTATAATAATAATAATAATAATAATAATAATAATAATGATGATAGTAATAATAATGGGCGAGAAACTACAGATCAATGAATTAATGGGTCGTTAATGCAACACATCTGTCTGTCCGTCTGTCTGTCTCCCCTTCTCTCTCTCCCTCTCTCTCTCTCTCTCTCTCACTTTCTCTCTTTCTCTGGTGTTGTAGTCATTCAAGCGAAGCTATCATTCACTAAATGAGACTAAAGTTTTTCATTCGTAGGAAATAACTGTTATGGTAAGAATTGTGAACGGACGGTCGTCGTTGGTGGTGGTCGTCGTGGTGTTCGGTGGTTGCTTAGAGGAGAAGCGAAGAGGCTAAGGGGATAGAATTTCGTGTGTGTGTGTGTAGATATACATTCTGTGTATGCAGGAACTTATATATGTGCGCTAATGAGTATGTATGCGCGCGAGTGTGTGCGCGTTGTTTGTTTTTTTTTCTGTCACGGCGATAAATCTCATTTGATAACATTGAGAATGAATACACACACACAAACAAAACGCACACAAACACACATACACATATACATAAATACACACATACGTATAAAGCATAAATGTATGTATTTACGTATAGCTATACACACACACTAAAACGATTCGTGTGTGGAGATATCCCATCAAATATGATTCAAAATTATTATGATAGAGACGCAAGAATGAAAAAATATTAAAACTTTATGAAAACATGGGAAAACAGACGCGCACGCACATACACACACACGCACGCACACACACATGCACGCAAATACACATGTATGTATTTGTGTGTCTCCCAATACACTTTTTGTAAATTGCTCAATATTCTAAAGTATGGCGAAAATATAATGCAATTCAAAAATGTCTCGTGATAAACATTCAAAATACGTTATGAATTACTTGCAGATATGAATATTAATATACTCTTTTTACTCTTTTACTTACTTCAGTCATTTGACTGTGGCCATGCTGGAGCACCGCCTTTAGTCGAAGAAATCGACCCCAGGACTTATTCTTTGTAAGCCTAGTACTTATTCTATCGGTCTCTTTTGACGAACGACTATGTTATGGTGACGTAAGCACACCACCATCGGTTGTCAAGTGATGTTGGGGGGACAAACACAGACACACAAACATATACACACACATGCATATATATATATATATATATATATATATATATATATATATATATATATATATACGACGGGCTTCTTTCAGTTTCCGTCTACCAAATCCACTCACAAGGCTTTGGTCGGCCCTAGGCTATAGTAGAAGACACTTGCCCAAGGTGCCACGCAGTGAGACTGAACCCAAAACCATGTGGTTGGTAAGCAAGCTACTTACCGCACATCCACTACTGCGCCTATATATAAAAAAAAATACTAATTTACCATAAACACAGTGTTTCAATTGTTAAATCATTCTTATCAGTGAGGACGAGGAGAGGTATACATATATAGCAGTCTTTTAAATGCAGCTTTAGAGTGTTCCTTATTAACAGTGAGCTAGCTAGTCGCGCAAATGTTACACCAAATGGTGTCGCCGCTTGGCGATTAAATCGTTCTGTTGCTGTTGGGTGTAGGGGTTGTATCGTTGTCGACGTTGATAGCGTTGCCGTATTAATCATGGTGAATCCTCATTGGTAACGAAACTAAGATGTAGGGATCGACTTAATTGTATTTGCTCGGTCATTAGCCAACTTGAAGATGGGAATACGCTGAAATGGTTGAAGACTCTTCCTCGATATGCTTGGTGCACGCTGAGGTATGTCCTGCTCGAAACGCCAACTGTGTTTTAACCCGGTCCGGCTTATAGCGAGGGGTGAGATTTGTGAATCCTTCGGCAGCCAACAATTTTCTTCCGTGATTTAGGCGCTAAACTGCTAAACTAGGGGAAAATGGAGCGAATCTCGAGAACATTCGAAACGGTATTCACAAAATGGTTTCAAACTGGTTGGTCAATTTTTAGGTTAATCACATGAAAATGTAGTCCTTTCATGACAGTGAACTGGTAATTTCGTGTTTGGGGGTTCAAAGCCATACTATACAAGCAACAGAAAGAATTTGCTGATATACATAAAGATCTACACTAAGAAATATTTTCGTGATTGTTACGTTGTACCTGTTTCTAGAAGCAGTATAAAAGGCTCTTTCCGTATTTTGATTTTAAATACTTTTACCCTTATACCTGTTTCAGCCAGACTTCTTAACTGCACAGCTATACTCTTATCTGCAATATAATCTATTATTCGGAGCGCTGAATTCGCTTCGAGATATAAACCGTTAATAAAAATTTATTTAAATATTTCACGAAACTTCAACATTTTGGTTTTAGGGGGTGGCTTGAAACTGAATGCGGTTGACGGGTTCCTCACCCTTGATCTAGTTAGACTGGTAATTGAATAGAATATCATAAAAAAAAAAAATAAGAAGGACCTACTTAAATATTTCATTTCTCTTGAGCGATGAAAACATTTCGTATATTCTGGAACTTCGGGTTCATTGTAAATAACACAATGCAGGATTCGGTATTGTTGTTAGCGCCTGTTTGTCTCTGCATTGATTTCATCGATATCTGTATAACACAAACACGCTTTTGTTTGTGATCATATAGCAAACAAGAACGTATTTATGAATTGTTTTGTTTTGTTTTGTTTTTATGGCTATATACGAGAAATATTACTGTATATATTATAACAAATTTATAAAGTAACTAGGTTATTCATTGGCTGAACCTTTTCATTTCAAGAGTGAGAGAAATATCCCATTAAGTATCCTATTTTTCAATATACACTGTTTCTTCTTGCACACAAGTCGAATTTTTTAAGTCAAAAGGCTAAGAAGTGATTATACAAAAGGCCTTTGACTGCATACCGCAAATCGCTAGACAACTTCAAAAGTTCTCTTGCAATTTCAAACATCCTGAAGTATAATACGTCATTGTGGAATACGACTCTCCAACTACACCACTCTAATGGATACTAGCTTAAAAAAATACTAAGTCGAATTTTCCAGACCAAAATGGTAGGCTGACTTGTAAACCAAGACGACTTTGGCGGACCAAAAATCCTGTGTGAAATACCGCAGGATTTGGAAAGATAGTGACGATATTTGAATGTTTACACTATGTTTTCACTATATACTAAATCAAATTGTACGCTACAAAATACAGTATATATTGAGGCTCTATTCTCAAGGTTATAATAAGATTATATTGTTATAACTGTTATCAATCTTGTAAGGGATAATCAGTAAAATTGATCAGCATATCAATTTCACTGTTGATATGCAAACGAACGTAACGCCTACAGAACCAAATAACACAACGTAAATCACTTTTGTACTCTGAGCTGTCATCTCTTACCGATAAACATATATAACTACACATGTGTGTTCGTGTGCTTGCGTATTTGTATACATCCGCGTCATGGATGATTGTATATTATAGCAGCCAGCAAGTGGTTTCATGAATAAATTATAGAGTACTCAACATGTTATGTAGAGCAAGTACATATATTAACACGCATTAAGACAGTGGACTGAACAATGCCTTGTGACAGAATTTGTTAGACGGAAACTGTAGGGAAGCTCCAGGCTATAAAAATGACTTCTAGGATCAATTCGTTTGACTTTCATGGCGGTGCCCCAGCATGACCGCAATCAAATAAGTGAAAGAAATAAAAGAGAATGTATGCATGTATGTATGTATTTATGTATGTGTGTATGCATGTATGTATGTGTTTATGTATGTCTGTATATGTATGTGTGTACATACATGTGCATGTGTGTGTGTGCGTGTGTGTGTTTGTGGTGCGTGTGTGTGTTTGTGGTGTGTGTGTGTGTATGTATGTATGTATGTAGGTAGGTATGCGTGTATGTATGTATGTATGTATGTAGGTAGGTAGGTATGTATGCATGTATGTATGCATGTATGTATGCATGTATGTATGCATGGATGTATAGATAGTTAGACAGAGACAGAGAGAGAGGGGGAGGGAGAGAGAGAAAGAGAGAGAGAGGGGAGAGAGAGAGGGGAGAGAGGGAGGGAGAGAGAGGTGGAGAGAGAGGGGGAGAGAGGGAGAGAGAGAGGGAGAGAGAGGGGGAGAGAGGGAGAGAGAGAGGGAGAGAGATGGTTAGAGAGAGAGAGAGGTAGAGAGAGGGGGAGAGAGAGACGGGGAGAGAGAGACGGGGAGAGAGAGAGAGGGGGAGAGAGAGAGGGGGAGAGAGAGAGACGGGGAGAGAGAGAGACGGGGAGAGAGAGAGACGGGGAGAGAGAGAGAGGGGCAGAGAGAGAGGGGGAGAGAGAGAGAGGGGGAGAGAGAGAGGGGGAGAGAGAGAGAGGGGGAGAGAGAGAGGGGGAGAGAGAGAGAGGGGGAGAGAGAGAGGGGGAGAGAGAGAGAGGTGGAGGGATATGGGAATACAGATACTTATATATACATATATGTATTTTATTCTCAAATCACCAGCAAAAAGCTATGAATAATGGTATCGAATCATGGCACAACGCCAGCAAGTTCGCTGGAGCAGGGAGGTCGATTACATCAATCCCCAGTATTAAACTGGTAATTATTTTATCGACCTCGAAAGGATGAAAGGCAAAGTCGACCTCTGCAATGCATTGATGCCAGGCGTGCTAACGATTCTGCCAGCTTGCCGACTTAAAGCTATGAATAATGACGTGTAAATATTGGGTTGTGAAACCCTTTTGGATAGAGATGTGGGTTCGAGTCCCAAAGGCTGCATCCGACTTTTCCAATCCAATCAGTGAATCGCGTATGTTAAAAACAAACATTGCTTTTGTTTTAACGATATTATCCGAAACACGGCTTTGGGCCACTGATGCATAAGAAAGTAGAAAGAAGGAAAAGAAGGGGACTGCAAATTCAAGATGTCGATTAACATAAAGCTTAAAACTTAAATACCATAGACCAGAGGATAATTCAACGATAGTAGTGAGTTCCAGAGATCTGCAGTCTAAGTTTTTTTTTTCGGTGACAAGATACAATAGCGTCAAGCTTAGTAACGTTTGAATCTGCCAGAACGCATTGACAGTGAATAGACATCGTTATTGTTTAGGTCAGGGATCGGGGAACTTTTTTAACCAATTACCCCAAAAGCTATTTATTTACGCTGGACGTTACCAACCCACCTTGATTTGAAAAGAAGAAATCATAGATTCTTTGAATTCAAAAGGTTTATTGAATCTATTCATATGAATCTATTTACACATCCAGTACATTGGACAGATTCAATATTGTCAGAAGAAAATTTTCTGTCGTAACAAGGAACACGTTTTTTTATATAATTTTACTTATGTCTAATGAGTCATCATTACTCATTAAGAATTTCATTTTCACCCCCACTTGGGGCAATTTATCCTTGGTTTAGATTTCTTACTGTTTAGTATGCACCTCATGAATTATATATACTTCTTCAACAAAATACAAATGATAGCTTTCAACACTACCTGTTAGTTAAAGTCTCAGCCTATCCTACCCTTACCTCACTTTCGCCCAAATTATTTCCTAAGTAATTTACCAACTAAAAACGTTCAATTTTATTCCTGTTTTACAGTCACATATCATTTTTGATTTGTCATGCTTCTCAGATGTTCGTTTCAACTTTGACCTATTCTGTAGTCCTTAGAATTTTTTAACCCTAAAAGATTCGTGTAACAAAACAGATGTGTTTTGTAGTACAATAAAAAATAAAAAGGAGGGCATATGGCTTAGTTGTGCTAAGCATTGAGATTAGAGTAATTTCGACTCCCTTTGAGATTTTGCAGGAACTGTTATAGCTTTTGATCTTTTCTCTGATATTTTGGTATTTTGTATCCAACTGCAGAGTCAGCTGCTTCTTTATAAAATCCCAGACACTTCGTAGATCAAACTAGACGGAATATCTGCATCTGTTTTGGCTACATCTGTTATGTTTACGTCTGTTTTGACTCGGCCATTTTTTATTAACAGCCCACAACACCACCGAATCTACTTTACACTTTATTTTCACGTTAGGAAAACGATATTTTGCCGTAAAAAACGTCCCCCACCCCACCCCCATCACATCTCGACATAACTGAGCATCAAGAAGTGCGTATGGGTCTGTGAGGTTTTGTTCCTTAGATTCATATTTCAAAGCTTCTGAGTGTGTATCCGTGTGTGTGTGTGTGTGTGTGTGTGTGTGTGTGTGTGTGCGCGTGCGTGTGTGTAGATAGATAAATAAATAGACAGACAGATAGACAGACAGCCAGCCGGCCAGCCAGCCAGCCAGACAGACAGACAGACAGACAGACAGATAGATAGATAGATAGATAGATAGATAGATAGATAGACAGACAGACAGACAGACAGACAGACAGACAGACAGACAGACAGACAGACAGACAGATAGACAGATAGATAGACAGACAGACAGACAGATAGACAGATAGGTAGATAGGTAGATAAAATCCAAGCTAGGTATGTTTCATAGCGAGCAGAAAGTGGCAAATATCCAAACGAGGTATATATCGCAGGCTACTCTTCAGGATAAGGGTATCTTGATTAAATGAAAGTTTACATTGTCGTTAGGAGGCCCATACCAACGCACGGAAAATGGATCGAATCCTCCGTATATGAACATAGGCGTTCTAGCGGCTGTGTAAACTTCACTTGATCAAGATACCCTCCGCCTGAAGAGTAACCTGCGGTATTCACTTCGTTTGGATATTTACCACTTTCGAGGTTCAAATCGCTATGAAACATATGTAACCCGGATTTTATGTATTCCATTCCTTAACTCCTGGATTTTTATTCGCATACTTGGCAACCCTGGCTGACTACCGTAAAATATAAAATAATTTCGTTCAGCTTATCATACTTCGACATGGAGAAAATCCAATGAGCCACTATTGTTCCTGAAAGTAGTTTTTTAAATATTTTCTACGGATTGCTTGAAGCTCACTTTCTTCCTACACTTTGGTCCTTGGATCTTACATTTATATATATATATATATATATATATATATATATATATATATATATACCGTAAATCCTCGAATATAGTCCGCCCTTGAGTATAATACGCAGGGGATTTTTAGGGGGTTGTACCTCTGAAAAACCTAAACCTTGTGTATATTACGCACCCCTTCTCTAACTTGAGTCAGGGAGGTCTATATAACGTCCTTGGTTTGTAAACGTATATACGGTAACGTCCTTTATTATTTTTGTATATATAACATAGTGCAAGCATGTAGCTTTTTTGTGCACTTTGCAGAAAATAAAGAAATAACAGTAATAACGTCAGTGAAAAATAAATATTAAGTAAATTGCCTTTACATATTTATCACTGTGAAAATTTTGCTTAGAAAATATTTTTCATTTTTAACCTCGTATATAGTACGCTCTAGAAATTTTGACCTTTAAATTTTCGTGGAAAAAAGTGCGGATTATACTCGAGGATTTACGGTATGTGTGTGTTTGTGCTTTTGTGTGTGTGTGTATACACATACATACATACATACATATATATATTAATATATTTCATTAGGATATATAATTAATGCACAGCGTCAAATCTTGTTCTTAAACTGATCAATTTCTTCGTCAATGCTTTTCACACTTGTTTAATTACTCAATATCAACTGATAGAGTTATATTAGTTATATATATGTTACTGGGCCAATCAAAAATCAATGTAATTGATTTTTTTTTAAAAAAGCAAGAAAATTACACCACTTTACCGCTTGGTTGAAAATTTAGTTTTGATATTATCAGCTTCATCTCCAACGCATATTTATTCATTGAAAAGTTTTAATACACAATGAAAATAAGTAAAATAAAAATAACACTGGATTTCGAATGCTGATAGTTGTAAAATCGTTGATTATGTTAGACTGTTCTGACACGGGTTATCTGCAAACAGGATGTACTAGCTACTACCATTTTAATTTATCTCGAAAACGGAAGCTTTCAAAATAGCTTTATTCAATATCAAATGAACATTTGATTTTATGCTAAGTATTTCACCAAATATTACTCAAAATCGGGAAGGAAAAAAATAAACAGAATAATTTCTGATGCACATACTCGAGCTATGGAATAATCCGATATGCAGTTGCGTAAAACACTAAATACGGCCGGATCACGTGAGTACAAAGCGAGTTTCTTGACCATGCGCCATGATGTTAGAAATCAATATTTTCTCTTAATAACGCCACTGAACCAAATCTACGACAATGTTTAGTTCTTTTATTTGTAGGTTCTCAGTCATTCCATGCATGATTCTACATTACAATCCTCCAAGAGCATGCAAATAATAACAGTTATTGTTGGCACTCCGTCGCTTACGACGTCGAGGGTTCCAGTTGATCCGATCAACGGAAAAGCCTGCTCGTGAAATTAACGTGCAAGTGGCTGAGCACTCCACAGACACGTGTACCCTTAACGCAGTTCTCGAGGATATTCAGCGTGACACAGTGTGACAAGGCTGACCCTTTGAATTACAGGCACAACAGAAACAGGAAGTAAGAGTGAGAGAAAGTTGTGGTGAAAGAGTACAGCAGGGTTCGCCACCATCCCCTGCCGGAGCCTCGTGGAGCTTAAGGTGTTTTCGCTCAATAAACACTCACAACGCCCGGTCTGGGAATCGAAACCGCGATCCTATGACCGCGAGTCCGCTGCCCTAACCACTGGGTCATTGCGCCTCCACTATAACAGTTATAGACAGCAGTCAAACCAGTTTGCATCTATCTATCTATCTATCTATCCATACATATACATTTATGTGTGTGTGTGCGTGCGCGCGCGCGCGTGCATGTGTGTGTGTGTGTGTGTGTGTGTGTGTTCTTTCAGTCATTAGACAAGTATCAGCTGAGTACTGGGGTCGATATAATCGACTTACTCCTCCCCTGAAATTGCGGGTCTTGTGCCAAAATTTGAAACCAATATCTATAAAATACAGTATTATAGATTTCCTCCGATTTTTACCAATCCCCGGCACTCGTCGGAAGGGCTGATAGGAAACGCTCTCGTGTAAAATCGATTGGTTTGCTTTTCTAATGTACGGATTCTTAGATGATTATATGTGCGCATGCATGTGTGTTTATTTTCCTAACCCTGTTTGACCACCGCTGTTGGTTTGTTTATGTCTCCGCCATCAAGTGGTTCGGCGAAAAAAGCTATCTATAGATTAAGTACTGGGATTAAAATAAGTACTGGGATCTGTGGTGCTCAGGCAGGATTGCAGATCAGCGACTGAAACAAGTAAAAGAATAATCCTGAGTACTATTGCAGTACTTCTCAACCATTTCTTTACCTATGGATCCCTTTGATTCCTGTTCTATCTACTGGACCTCCATAGCCATTCGATGTATATAAAAATGGATCCCACTGTATTTTTCTATAAGTGAATATTGTTAGAAATTGCATAAAAAATTTTGAATATCATTGTGTATTGTAGAAGTTGGTGTTGTTGGCACTCCGTCGCTTACGACGTCGAGGATTCCAATTGATCCAATCAACGGAACAGCCTGCTCGTGAAATTAACGTGCAAGTGGCTGAGCACTCCACAGACACGTGTACCCTTAACGTAGTTCTCGGGGATATTCAGCGTGATACAGTGTGACAAGGCTGACCCTTTGAATTACAGGCACAACAGAAACAGGAAGTAAGAGTGAGAGAAAGTTGTGGTGAAAGAGTACAGCAGGGTTCGCCACCATCTCCCGCCGGAGCCTCGTGGAGCTTTAGGTGTTTTCGCTCAATAAACACTCACAACGCCCGGTCTGGAAATCGAAACCGCAATTCTATGACCGCGAGTCCGCTGCCCAAACCACTGGGCCATCGCGCCTCAACCTTGTAGAAGTATAAGCAATGTATTGCACACAAATTTTAACAACAAAATTTTATATGAACCTCGGTTGAGAACCACTGTACTATGGGCACAAGGCCAGAAATTTTGTGGAAGGGGCTTAATCGATGACATTGACCCCAGTCAACTGATACTTATTTCGTCGACCCTGAAATGGATGAAGTCGGCGGAAATTGAACTCAGAATATAAAGACAAAACACTGCTAACGATTCTGCCAGCTCGCTGCCTTAAAAGAATAAATGGATCATAAAATTAAAGAATACAAAACAGCGTGATAGCTTTAACTCTATATATTAGATTTTCAAATAAATTCGTTCATTGATTCATTTATTTTTATTTTATTTTAATCCTTTCCGTTGTTATTTGAATTATCTCGAAAATTATTTTTATTGTAGTGGTTTATAGTTTTTTGGGGGGAGTGGTTTTGTAGCTTTATTCTTCCTCTACATCTTCTGTTTATCGTTTTTGCCGTTGGAATACATTTCACCTCTTTTCAGACATACCATGATGGAGTGCCAAGTAAGAAGAAAAGAAAAGAAAACGAACGAATTTATCTGACAGTCCAATGTGTCGTGATCTTAACGACAGGAACCAAACGAAGCATTTCTAGACTCAATCTTGAATCTCCTTCTAAGTGCAAATATCTGTAAATTGAAGTGATATCTTGGCTAGTGACATAATAAACACTTGACTGGCAGCAAGTAAGAACGGAGAGATAAGAGAACGAGGCAAAAGAAAAATGGCATTAGAATATTTTGTCAATAAATGTCACATCCTTTGCCAGGCCTAAGCAGACATTTCCTTGTCTTTAATTATCCCTAAACATGCATAAAAAGGGAAAAGCATGAACGCACTTATGTGTATACTACGTACGCCTTGCATACATCGTTGTTATGACATGTGTATACACGTCTGACGTAAAATAGTATTGCACAAATAAATAGTTGGTTGTGTTTATCTAAAAATAACCTATCGCAGAAATATGTTAGCACTGAACGCACTCCGTACTACTCGGACGTAGGTACGATACTCAGTGGTTACTATTCAACTACGGAATGTTAAACCAACACGGTCGAACTAACACCTTTAATTCCCTCTTGACAATTCACTCGGTTCTTATCTATTGTAATTGGTTAGTTCATCTTCAGTTACGTGAGGGTGTTCAGGGTTCTCCCATAACAATCGTTCTCCATAAACACACTTAAAAAGAAAAATACGAATTCACGTGTACAGGTTTGTACATTGTTTACCATGAACACGCATAGGAAGGAAAACATGAAGATATATGCGTTCATATACATACATCTACACTACATACATCTACACATCATATACCATCTGCCATAAATAAAGTAATAGTTAGTGCTTCGGAGTTTCACTTTTGCTATCAATCTTGGTTCAATAAAAAATAAGAAATCCTCATTAGTGTTGTCTGTTTAAAAAATGTTTTCGTCATGACTTCAGTGATTCTAAAAATTCTATACGCAATTTCTAATGCCTAATTACTTTCGAACCACCCTGTATATATGGAGGATTTACTTGTTTCAGTCATTTGACTGTGGCCATGCTGGACCACCGCCTTTTAGTCGAGCAAATCGACCCCAGGACTTATTCTTTGTAATAAGTCCTGTTATCTGTACTGCTGTTGCTATTGTTGTATTCGGAGTGAAATTATTGAACGCAGACGTTTGGACGCCTTGGATTTGAAAGGGCTGACTGGACATTCAGTCCGCTTTGGTGACAGTTTAGTGAGGAGTCGAATATGAATCCAGTTTTCTTGTTTGTGTTGTGTTAAGCTGCGTGTACGTTGGTGTGACAAATAACATTCAAGATTTAGATAACAAGCTTTTATATAACTGTGCTTTTACAAAAAGTGCATGTTCGACTCCTCACTTGAACAGTATAATTTTAGCGCTGAAGACAAACACATACGCGCGCTGAAATATTCAAGGAAATATACACGTATAGACAGACAGATAGATAGATTAAAATTTACTAAATGAACACGATTAACCAGCATTTTCTCTCTCCCCACACACATAAACAGAAAAATAAAGAGAGAGGGTGGGGAGAACGAGAGAAACGTTAAAAAAATTTATGTTAAATAAGTAAGCGTCGAATCAGCGACGCCAAAATAAACGGCCCCACAACTGATGTACCAAAACGTCTCACATCCTATTGGGGTACATCGTTTTATGTAAGACTTAAACTATAATAGTTTTCTATTTTCCACGTTTACAAGAAAACAATTCGTTTCCAAACTGTTGATGTCATTGAGACCCATAGTGCTTGAATGTCGTCATGATCAAGTTGTATTGGTCAATGCTTTTACAATTTGAATTGCCATGCTTGGTCGTGTCCCTTTATGTTCCTCATTATTTTATTGACTGTTACCGTATGCTTTCATGGATCCGACAATTTGCTGTATGGCCAAGCAAATCGGGGACTGGACCAGGACCTGCATCCCCTGTCAGCAAGCCAAGGTCCATCAACGCATCAAAGCACCCCTCGGCAACTATGAACCACCTCAGGCCCGATTCAGCCATGTCAACATCGATCTTGTCGGCCCTCTACCACCTTTACAGGGCTGCTTGTATCTACTGACCTTGGTAGACCGCTATACCCGTTGGCCTGAGGCTATCCCTCTCTGCAGCACGAAAACACAAGAAGTCAGCCGAACCTTCATCGCAAACTGGGTCGCCCGCTTCGGTGTCTCTGACAGCATCTCATCCGATCGGGGTCCACAATTCACCTCAAGACTGTGGCATGACATGTGTGACCTTTTTGGAATCACAATGAACCGCACAACAGCCTACCACCTGCAGGCCAACGGATTAATGGAGAGGTTTCACCGCCGCCTGAAGGAATCCCTGGCAACCAGACATAACGGGCCAAATTGGATTGACCAACTCCCATGGGTGATGCTAGTAATCCGCACCGCCCCAAAAGAAAATATCAACACTTCCTCTGCAGAAATGGTGTACGGTGCCAGGAGAGTTCCTTTCGAATACGAAGTCAGATCCGGATATCAAAAAGTACCTCGCACAACGGAGAGACAGCGTGGGCCAGTTTTGCCCTGTTCCCATGTCGACACACGGTACACCCAGATCATCTGTACCAAATGACCTCCGCACGACTAACTTTGTATTCGTTCGACGTGACACACGACGCAAACCCCTCCAGTTACCCTACGATGGTCCATATCAAGTTATACACCCGGGAGATAAAACATTCCTACTCCTAATCGCCGGACGACAAGACACAGTCTCCATCAATAGATTGTAACCGGCCCATCTCGATATTGTCAGCCCCGTTCAGGTAGCCCAGCCACCAAACAGGGGCCGCCCTAGACAGATCACACCAACCCTTGACAAGAAACAGTTACCAAAGAATCAAGTAACCACACGCATGGGCAGGACAATTTAAACACCTTCCCGTTTCCAATGACACTCAACAGTTCTGGTGGGGAGCTATGTTGGGATAAGATTAATGACAGACGAACTGTAGACAGGAACTTCGCTGCGCGTTAGCTAGGAAGTTGGTTAGCTACTAAAAGGGACTTCCGGTAGGAGAAGAACAAAAGAATGTCAGCAGTGTGCGTTAAACGAATCTGAATGAACTGAACAGAAATAACTGGCAACTTGATATTGATAAATGAATTCCCATCTCTACTAGTTTGTTTGCGTATAGTTTAACAAAGCTGTTATGTGTGTGTGTATGTGTGTGTGTGTGTGTGTGTGTGTGTGTGTGTGTGTGTATGTATGTATGTATGTATGTATGTATGCATGCATGCATGTATGCTAACCTCAATTTTTAATTGTTTGTTGCCTTGACCTGTCATTGCCTGATCATTACCAACGGGTGACAAAATGAAGTCAATGAAGAGATATGTTGCCTCTGAGTCTCTCGGGTTCATTAACTTTAGATTGAAAAGTGTTACTACGAGAAGAGAAGAGAGATCATGGATTTTCAGCTAGTTGTCAGTAACACTGTAGATAAGAAGAACTTTGGGTGCACGAATAAATAAAGTACAGCGAATTCATTCTCGGTTTGAGATTACATTGTATAACACAATTTTTATTTGTTTATTTATTATTTATTTCTTGTCTTTGATCAATAAGTGTTATTTCTTATTTGCTTCTATGTAGAAATCAAAGGAAATGACTACTACTCCCTTCAGACTTTGCTTTTGTCACTTGGACGTCAATATTTTGAAACTGACCTATTTTCCGTCATATATAACACACAAACTCAGCGCCGAGTTGCTGAAGCAGAAATGTCGTTATAGCTGATATTCTACTCAATACCACAGATTTTTATTTGTCAGTTGCTTGACCTTAACCACTGGAGCATGTTCCTAGGTGACTGACAACATGTGCACCTCTGATGATGAGTAGAAGTAGTGGGGAAGCATCATAGCCATGTGTTAAGAGGGAGTCTTTTAGGTTTAGGTAAATGTTACAAAAGCAAAGTTCGATGGAAATATTTGGCATTTTTCACACTTTCTAGGGGTGAGCAAATAGGAAATAACAGTTGCTACCCAAGAACAAAAATCGTGTTACACGTTGCTATGTACACAACACATAATAGCGTAAAGTGATCAAGCCATTCATTTAAAAAAGTTGTGGTTCGTAAATAAAAATAAAATAGAAAAACAATGATGAGATTAACTGTCTGAAAGTATTTCTTCCATCGTTACGAAGGATAATTCAGTTTCATAATTTAGGCATTTACATTTCCCTATAAGCTTGTAGGGAGTTATAGGTAAATCACAGTTTCACGTGAATTGGTCTATAAATCGAACAATCAGCGTGAAGCTGTGATGTGAAACTGTGGCGTGATATGGCTCCTCGGATGATCTAAAATTCGTTCCCCTTTTCACTTTATAAAAACCGTTTGACGTCTAACTGAGGGAGACGGCCTTGGACATTCGCGCAAACCACCTTGAGCACTCACAGAAGGCAGAGCACTAAGACCAGACCACTTCGGACACGCAGACAGACGATCTTAAACAAGAAACTACTTCCGACACGCACGCTATGTACCGTAGCTAGCCTTCTACAATACAGAGCGCGGTTCACTCCTTCCAGTCGGAGGTTATACTATCCCAAATTTTTCTTTTGTAAACAGCCAATATAACCAGCCAGAACTCGGTTAAAAGTTTAAAAGTTCGTCAGCTGCTTGATATATCATACACGCACTCAACTAGAACGTACTACGATGATCCCCAACAAGCAACACCACCACAACGTTGACAAAACAACTTGACCACAAACTCGTTGTCTATCCCGAGTGACGTTCTCCACCTCTCACATTACAACAAAGCATTCTTATTTTTCGATTACATTTCGTGTGCTTTTAAAATACTCGTCAACCAAAATGATTTTGCAAGTACCACACTTGGAGATCAATCTGCTGCATGTGTTGCCTATCTTGGTAACGTTATCGAATACATACGTAAACAACAACTTCTGGCACAAAACAGTAGGAACAATTCTGGAATCCCCGTATGTCTACAAAAATGTTAAAAGCTGGGGCTTCATTGCTAATAAAATATACTAGAAAAGTCTGTTTAAGTAGTCTTAGTAATCACAGCGTGTGGCTTAGTGGTTACGGTATTCGGCTCACAATCGTCTGGTAGCGAGTTCGATTCTCAGCGTCGCGTTGTGTCTTCGAGCAAGACACTTTATTTCGTGGTGCTCCAGTTCCATTCAGCTGGTAAAAAAATTATTAGTGCGTGTAATTCGATGGGCCAGCTTTGTCACATTCTGTGTCACGCTGAATCTTCCTGACAACTTCGTTTCTGAGAACTTCATTGACTATAAAATTGCATTTTCATGTTTACAAAATATACCTGTTTATACCGACAAGAATATAACAGCAGGGGAAATAACTCTACTTAAATCCCTGGCTCTCTATGTAGCTCTCCAGAAGAGAAAGGTGTAAAAGTTGTTAGAAACTGACAGTTGGAACCATCTTGAAGCGAGACTATGGAGAAAGAGTTGTACAGAAGCTACAAATATGCAGCTCTTGCATTTAAGAGCCTCGAAGAATATAATATTGGCAACAATGATAAGAGGTGGAGCTGGTTAGCACCTGATGGAAGCCAGTGGAAACGTATTAGAACCACAAGGACCTCATGTTCTGAAGCTTGCAAACTAATCAGATATAGATGAGGTATCAATCTCATGTTATGACAGTTGAGATTTTCTGTTATTCCTGGAATGCTTGGAGCTTGAAATGCCAGATAAAATTCCAGAATCGCCTGAGACATCAATTACTGCCAATTCTCTGCTGTGTGAGACTGTCGTCTTTCCAGAATACTTAAAGCATCAGCTAATCCTGAAGTTCGTAGGTCAAATCGCAGACATCGACCACCCTCTAGGTTTAACGGTAACTAATTAATTGTTTCAAAATTTGGTACGATGCCAGTAATTTCTAGGGAGGAATTAAGTCAATTACATCGACCCCAGTGTTCAACTAGGACTTATTTTATCGACACCGAAATGATGAATGGTAAAGTTGCAAGCAAGACAATAATTAATGATTGGAGGTGTTGTACCGACAGAAACATGGAAGTAGGGGAAATAGTTCCATTAGTAACCTGGCTATCCATGCAGCTCTAAAAAGAAGTATGAAAGGTGTTTGAACCAGACAATGGGAACCATTCTGAAACGTGTCTAAGGAAGTACGAATAAGAATTGCATTGAAGATCCAGTACTCAAATCTTGCATTTACACCTAGTGAAAAATACAACTATACCATAAACGGTAATTAACTCAATTTGATTCATGTTAGTCGTCATTTGTGTAAAATGAGGATTTATTTGTAAATTGACTGAATGTAGGATATCGTTTCTAAGTTGTCCTCTTTATCTTGTACCAAAGGTGGTCGTTTAAGTACTTAACTCCTGTTTTGATGGCAATTTTACACACATACGCGCTCGTATATATATATATATATATATATATATATATATATATATATATAATCAATGCACACACACTCTACTATGGTACCAACAACAACAACAAAGCGTCTACTGAAATCACAGTTGTTTCAGTATTATCACATGTACACACTGCACCAGCATTATGTCCTCGAATTAAACCTACACTCTATTTAACATGACAACCGAGCAACAAACAGACACTTGCTAGTCACACGATAAAATTAACTCGATAAGCAAATGACGACTGAAAACAGCTGTATGAGCAAGGTAGATAATCCTGAGTAAAAGCTCTATATGAGAAGTGGGGGGGGGGAGGATAATTCCAAAAATCAAGAACTCTCCAAACGACATTCCACTGGGGAAAAACACTAATTCATAAAGAATTTATGTTGTGCGAATTTTTATGTACCTGTATTTGTCTATGTCGTTCGTATGCATGGCACTGGGCACTTCGGGTTATTTGTCTTAGCTAATTGTTGTTTATGCAAATTACACAGGCCATAAACGAGTCCTACTCTTTGTATAGGTTTATGTTCCTTGACTGTTGAAGACAACTTAGGACAATTGTAGCGTTAAAAGAAAAAAAAAAAACGGCTGAAACATGTAAAAGAATGCTCCATCCTGAGTCACACAAACTAATAAGGCCGGTATCCCGGATTCGTCAGGATTTCTCATTTTTGTCAAGTGAGTGAACCTTGAGCAACATGAAATGCACTGTCATGCTCAAGAACACAACACATTACCCGGTCCAGGAACAGAAACCTCTATCTTACGGTCATGAGTCCAATATCCTAACCACACACCATTACAAATGTGCTGATAACGTTCAAAGTGGCAGACACTCGCGTCTAGGATCGTTCTCTTATCCCCAGACAATAAGCCTGTACATTTCCTTACAGAAGTTTGGAGAGTTCTTGATTCTTGGGATTATCTCCCCTTTTCAAATGGAGCTTGTTACGTTGTTGTTTGGAAATTGCGACGCCTTCTCTAGAGGCAGAGATAACTTTAAATATATCAAGACTTTATGTTGTATGGTTTTTCATACACCAGTATTTGCCCCATCTTATTCATATTTATGCCACTGGCCACTCTGAGTTAGTTCTCTTGGCTCATTTATTTTTAATATATCTATACATACGTACACACATAAACATAGACATACATGTGCATATACATATATATGCACACAGAACAAATATATACACATAAAGGCATACATGTTGTGTGTGCGTGCGCGCATAGTCTGAATATCTGAAATAAAGAATTGTCATTATAATCCACGGATAAAGTGGCGGTGACCGCTAGATCTGCGGAGAAAAAAAATGCCTTGCGTATTTTTTGTACCCCTTATGTTCTAAGTTCAAATCTCACCGTTGTCAGCTTCACCTTTCACCTTTTCGAAGTCGATAAACTGAAATACCGGTCATGTGGTTGGGTCCATTGTATCAACCATCGCCCATCATTCAAAATTGCTGCTCTTGGACCTAAATTAAAAACCATTTCCTAACACTTGTATAAGGGCAGTGGGATGGCAAAATCGTAAGAGGGGTCAGATAAAATACTCTTGTATTATTCGGTTACAATCCTTTATGTTGTGAGTTCAAATCCTAACTTTGCTTTGCATCCTTCTGGTGTCAATAAAAATTAAGCTATCCGCTAAGTAAATCGGATTCAGTTCCGTTCAGGATATACGTACAAGTGGGATGCTCAGCCACTTACACGTTAATTGAGAAACAATTAATTTTGTTAAACAAGTAAATCCTTATCAGCGAACGACAGAAATCCGCGTCGTAAAAATTTATGAAATTTACAGTAGTAGAACAACAAGGAAAGAACTAAAAAAAATCAGCTTTTGTTGTAGCACGACTAGTTGCTAGGTAACCAAATAAGTAGAACTCTCCTGTGAATGAGTTAATAGTCATCAGTAGTTTCACTATAAACATGGCGTCATTCTTAAAACTGCAGGTAGGAACTAAATTGTGACCAATGTTTTCTTCTGTGGCACCTTAGTTTGCGATCATTTTTCATCAAAGGACAAATCAATTCAAAACTACATTCATCACTTTTAAAATCGGCGGCTAGCTGAGATTGTTTCTTCAGCGACTACGTACATATGCATCTATTACATGTGTATCAGTAGAGCCGTGTCGACATAGCAGTAGTAAACACTTGTGTTTTACCATTCATTCCCACGTCTTTTATTGCGTATTTACATTTCTCTTAAACTAACATCATCTTTTCTATTTTTCTTCATTGTTCGTAACTTTGTCCAGCTTGTCCCCTCCCTCCCTTCATTCTTAAAGCAATTGGTACATATGTAATGTAAATCACTCTTGTATCTTTTTAACAAGGTTGTGTGTTAGGTCAAAAGTTTATTGCTGTTCATCGAAGATGCTAAAACAATCACATTCTATTTACCTCGCTTCTGTTTACTAACAATTTTTTAAAAGAATTTAAAAAAAAAAAATTTACTAATTCATATGAGGAGAAAAAAAAAAAAGCGGGTAACGAAATCCTCGTAAGATTTAAACTCCTTATTTTTATTTTAACATATTTCATCATCTGTCATTGTGTGACATTGATATTTTCTAATATTTCCCAGACACGTTGTTTCATTCTGTTGTTTATCGATCATAATACGTAATTTTCATCTCAATGGTATTTTATTAGCAATTTTTATTCTGTAATGGCTATATCTTGTATTTTGATAAAATAAACAATACGCGGTTCTTTTGTTTCACTTTCATTAATTACAACTGATATCGCACGCGTTTGTTTCTATTCGTCTATATAATGCGTCTTATCTCGTATTCAACATTGATTAGTAAACGGTTGATTTATCAAACACGTGTGTCAGAGGTAGAGCCACCGTTATAGTATTGTATAGTTCATGTTCAACATGCAAATCCACACAGACACACACACTTAAACGAATATGTAAAAAAAACTTGTTTTTCAGGGTATAGATATAGAAAAGTAATTTGTAATAATAAAACATACACGCACATCTGTGTGTGTGTATTTATATATAAGAAGTTATATAAAAAAAGCCTAATAAATGCACAAACAAACGAAAAACAGACACGTAAGGTCACCTAATACTCATCAGTTATCAGCCAAAGGGTCAAACGCACTGCTTTGAAGATTTTTAGTCAACCCCAGTACTTCTTTTGTTATTTATTTATTAATTATTATTTTTATAGCCTGGTAACTTATTGTATCGGTCATTTTGCCGAACCGCTATATTCCGGGAACGTAAACACATCCACCTACATACACAAACACACCACACACTCACACGCAGATATGTATATTGGAAAGTGTATGGGATCCTTGGTACACCTAGGTATATTTGGAAAACTAAAAAGAATGACTTCACTGGTAAAACAGTTTAATTATTTAAAATTTTTTTTTAATAATATAAAGGTGGAGATGGAGTATATGTAATCTGGGTATACCCCCCCCCTTTTAAATTTTGTTTTTTTTTTACGGAATCCTATGTTTCAGACCATGGAGAATCCGATTCTGGAAAACATTTTTCAAAAATCTCAATTTCAAAATGTCGACACCCTCCCCCGGTTTTTATATAGATCCACAGGGTAAACCTAGCCCCAACTCAAACCCTAACTCTGACCCTAACCCTAATACTAGTTTTGTGAGATGTGGCTGTTATTTCTAGCATGTAAATAGCCTGCTTGGTGGGGGGGGGTTAAAATTTTTCAAAATTTTTTTTTTCAGAATCGGAATCTCCATAGCCTAAAACGTGGGATTCCGTAAAAAAAATTAATAAATAAGGGGGGGGGGAAGGTTCAGATTACATATAGTCCATCTCTACCAATATAAATTTTTTACTTTAGTTTGCCCAAGTTGCCATGCAACTAGCATGACTAAACCCGGAACCATGTGGTTGGAAAACAAACTTCCTACCACACAGTCACCTCAGTGCATATACACATTCTTTCACTGGTTTCAATTTTCTGAGTGTGATCATGTTGTGGTAGCACTATATTTGCGTTATTCAATCACATTCAACTCCATTATTCATTCCAGTTGGGTACTATTTTAGCAGTCTATAATTGTCGAATTGCTAAGTTAACGTTTTCTGAAGCGACATCATTTTCTATGAAAAGCACACTGACACAGCTATAATACACATGCAAATATATACACACATGCATCTCTCTCTTTCTCTCTCTCTCTCTCTTTCTCTCTCTCTCTTTCTTTCTCTCTCTTTCTCTCTCCTCTCTCTCTCTCTTTCTCTTTCTCTCACTCTCTTTCTCTCTTTCTTCTCTCTCTCTCTCATCTCTCTCTTTCTCTCTCTCTCTCTCTTTCTCTCTCTCTTTCTCTCTCTTTCTCTCTCTCTCTCTCTTTCTTTTTCTCTTTCTCTCTCTCTCTCTCTCTCTCTCTCTCTCTCTCTCTCTCTCTCTCTCTCTCTCTCATCCTCTCTCTCTCTCTCTCTCTCTCGTCTCTATATATATATATATATTATATATATATATATATGTATAATATATATATATATATATATACACACACACACATACTTTCAATTAGAAGTTGTGTTTTACCTCATGAAGGGATGGTTTCACTCAAGAAAATACTGGTTCAATACCTAGAATTTTTGGGGAATGAATTTCCGTAGAATAATATATGGCTGTGCTTACCAGCCAGATGATTCTGGGTTCAGTCCCAGTGCATGGTACTTTGGCCAAGTGTCTTCTACTATAGCTTCAGGCTGACCAAAACCTTATTACTGGATTTGGGAGATAGAAACTGAAGGAAGCCTGTCATGTTTGTATATATATATGTGTGTGTGTGTCTGTGTTTGTCCCCCAACATCACTTGACAACTGATGTTGGTGTGTTTACGTCCCCGTGACTTAGCGGTTCGGTAAGAGGACTGATAGAATAAGTACTAGGCTTACAAAGAATAAGTCCTGAAGGTTGATTTGCTTGACTAAATGTAGTGCTCCAGCATGGCTGCAGTCAAATGACTGAAACAAGTAAAAGAATATATATAAAAACATAGTTTATATTCATATAAAAGAAGAAAAAGAAAATAGAGATTGAGAAGTTAATAATTGTTTATTATCAACAGCAAATTAATCATCATGACTAATTTGCTGTTAACTTCCCAATCTCCTTTTTCTTTTATATATATATATATATATGTATATATAGGCACAGGAGTGGCTGTGTGGTAAGTAGCTTGCTTACCAACCACATGGTTTCAGGTTCATTCTCACTGTGTGACACCTTGGGCGAGTGTCTTCTATACTATAGCCTCTGGCTGACCAAAGCCTTGTGAGTGGATTTGGTAGACAGAAACTGAAAGAAGCCTGTTGTATATATGTATATATATATATATATATATATATATATATGTATATATACATATATATATGTGTGTGTATGTGTTTGTCTTTTTAATTCCAAGATTTATTTATGTTTTACAACTGAATGAATTTAATAAAAGCATCTAAATATGAAACATCATGAAAATTGTTCAATCTAAAGTTCTCTTTGAGTGACACATTTTTCCATTCAAGTCATTACAGAATTACAGATAGCATGGAATTTTGATTTACTGTTGGGTGACTTTTGGCCAACCCTATATATATAAACAGACCCACAAACATACATGTGTAGACACATTTATGTAGGAATATATAACTGTAGTACTGTTGCAATGCATTTCTGCTGTTATATTTAATCATTTGTACAACTGTAAATTATTCCTTAATATATGCATATACACACCTGTACTATCTATTGAGTCCTTATTTCTTAAAAGTAGCCTTCACACCCTTCATTTACTATCTATAAGTTATACATACACCCATAGAATATATTGCTGTATGTGTGTGTATCTATGCGTGTGCGTGTATATATACATACATATATATATATATATGTATGTATAAGGTATTGGTGTATCTCCGGCAACATTGTTGTGGTCTAGTACAGAGATAACAGGATAATGCCGTAGTAGTTATGCCAAGTGAAGTAGAGCTAATTTAGGAGGAATGAGCAGGTTACTTGAGAAGTTAGCAATTAGAGATGGGGAAACCAAAAGCTAAGAATGAAAAACGATGGAATTGAATAATGAAAAAAAAAAAAAATGGTTGAAAATGTAGAAAAATGACAAATGAAAATTTTTTTAAATTAGAAAATGAAAAGATGATGAGAAACAGGTAATATGAAAGGTTTTAATATATTACATAAAGAGTGAGGAAGCCTTTGAAAATCCCAGAAAGTATTTTTTGTTCAAATTTTCAAAAGGTCTAACGTTTTTTTGAGAAGTTGGATAGATAGACAGGCTCATATTTTCAAAAGTTCAAAAATTAATAGATCTAACAGTTCTTTGAGAGGTACATAGGTAGATAAATAAATAGATAGATAGATTGACCGATAGATACATAGAGGGGACCTACTGGTGGCATGTTGTCTGTGTATAGCCTTGTTGCTAGTTCTTGGGTTAATGAGTTTAGTAAGCACATTTGGATCTATAATCCTTCATTAGACTTTCCCTAGTTATTACTGCTGGCGTTGGTTAGCGGTTACAAAGATAGTAAATGAACTTTCAGTCATCGAGTTTATTCCAGCGATTAAGGCTGGATGCCTTCTTCCTGTCGAAATGTGCCTCCTTTTTTTGAAGGTTGACCGCATCTTTTCCTCTGGCCAGTATCCGGGTGGAGAACTCTGCATTGCAGTGTTGGTGGTATTGGAATATGGCACTGGGTGTTGTGGCCTTGTGAAAATGTTCTCTCACCTTGACATGAAGCTGTCATTTAGTCGATCCAATATATTTATCCTTGCAAATACAAGTCATCTCATATATTGCGTTAGCTTGAAAACATATCTGGACACTGTCCATTGGCTGTTTGGCTTTGATAGGGCTTTGATTCAGACAACATGTGTTCTGTATGTTGTTGTTGTGGGAGAGATAGTGTCTGAGGGTGTGGCCTTGCCTCATGATTCTGACAGTGAGGCCAAACTTTCTGACATTGCTCCTTAGTTTGTTTTCAATCCATTCTCCATTGCAGGGAAAGCTGACACATGTCCATTTAACATGTCTCTGCTTCTCTCTTTCCCTTTCACTTTGTCTACTTTCCTCTTTCCTTCCATCTTTGTTGAATGTTATTAACATCATTGGTTCGTCGCTCATCGTTGTTGTTGCCATTGTTGCTGATGATGTTGTCACTGCTGCTGCTGTTAGTGGTGGTGATCTTGCCATGGTGTCTTGGTGCTCATTGCACTCATGTGTTTAGAGTGCTTCACACTTTCTCTATGAACCTCAGTTTGTATCCTTTACTGTACAGCATCCTGATGAAATCCATCTTTACATCAGCTTCATTGCATCTGTTTATGCAGCAGTTGAACTCATTAAGGGCTACATTAAGTTTCAACTTCTATGGATATACTGAATCTGAATGAAGGAAGATGTCTTTCTTTGCCTCTTTCTCAAAGAATTGGGTTGTGGCATGTCCTGATGTGAAGGATACATTGAAGTCCAAGAGGCTCAGTGAGCTATTTGCAACTGGGTATTCAACTTCGAATTGGTTGTTGTGGTGGAGACTGTTAAAGATGTTATGGATCCTGATCATCTCATGCTGGATTTGGTTAAGATGAAGGTATCATCAACATACCTTTGGTATAGGTAATGTGTCATCCTGTGTGGAGTGCTTGGCACTTCAGTTTGTCCAGGGTAAGGGTGGCCAGGATGCCACAGAGTTTAGATCCCATTGGGAAGCTGCAGATATGTGGTGTATTTGTACTGGAAGAATGTGTTGGCAGTGCAAAAATCCAGGATGGATTTGAGGTCTGCTGGTGGGAAGTCTGTGACAAGCTTCCGGCCTTGCTCTAGTTGCTCTTGGATTGTTAGTATGGCCTCAACCAGTGATATACTGGTGTACATGGACTGTACGTCCAGGCTGAAGGCGTAGTTGTTGTCTGAGATGGTCCTGGATGGGAGCTTATGTAGTAGCTCGATGAGATGCCAACTGCTGTCAAGGTGTGCTGTTATGTGTACCAGCAGTGGCTGGAGAAGCTATGCTACAACCCATTCCATTTTCCATAGTGGAGATCTTGTGCTGGGGATGATTGGGTGTACTTTGAGTTACCTCAGGTCCTTGGTTTCTTTCTGTGTTTTTATTAGGTAATGGAACTGTGTTGTGGAGGATTTGTGTGCTAGAAAGCATCAGTATGTGTGCCTGTTGAGATTCATGCTTCCGGATATGTTCTTCCATAAGTCATTGCATTGGTTCTCAACCCAATTCGCATGCCCTGGGAAAAGTGGGACATCACTGACTCGATGGCGGAGTCTGTGTTGATCACGCAGAATACTCCCTCTTTTTCAGAGGCCAGGAATGTATAGTTTTTTTCCTTTAGGGAGCTGTGTGTGGAAAACTCCTCTCTGTTCCCTCTTATGTATTAAAGGCTTTTATACTACCTCAGCTTCTTGTAATCTTTTCATTTTTTAATTCGACATTTTGTCATTTCTCACATTTTCCATCATTTTTTCTTCATTGGTCAATTCTGTTGTCTTTCATTCTTAGCTTTTGGTTTCCCCATTGCTAATTTCTAACTTCAAAAGTATCACTTTTTTGCTTTTACCTATTCATTCCTCCATCATCCTACTACAGTGTCACCATGTTATCTCTCTGTAATACATAAATATTGTGAAACCATCCAACCCATACCAGCATGAAACGCAGACATTAAATGACGATGATGATATATGTACATATATATAGTTCAAGAAAACAAAAGATGACAAGTGTAGGAACAACAAGCAGGTGTATTAGTTTAATGCTCAGGAAAAATAGAAAAGTCTTTTATGTTTCTAGCCTACACTCTTTCATATATATATATATATATATATATATATATATATATATATATGTTTATATTTCTGCTTGAAAAAGTGCCACACCCTAGTGGTTGAGAGAACCTGTGGAAGAGGTAGACGCAGGAAGACCTGGGATGAGGTGGTGAAGCATGGCCTTCGAACTTTAGGCCTCACTGAGGCAATGACTAGTGACCGGGACCTTTGGAAATATGCAGTACGTGAGAAGACCCGGCAAGCCAAATGAGTGCATAATGTGTGGCCTCTGCCAGAAGTGTAGTCAGCTCACTTATTCGTATCTTTACTTCATTGGACACTAAACTCTGCTTGCAAAGACCTGTTGAGGCAAGTGAATTGAAATTGAAATCGAACCAAATTCGACGACCGGCACCCATGCCAACTTTTCCTTCATTGGACACTAAACTCTGCTTGCGAAGACCTGTTTGGGCAAGTGAAATCGAAATTGTAATTGAACCATATTCAATGACTGGCACCTGTGCCAGTGGAGCACTAACAGCACCGTCCGAGTGTGATCATTGCCAGAGCAGCTGTCTGGCATCTGTGCTACTGGCACGTAAATAGCACCATTTGAGCATGATCATTACCAGCGTCGCCTTACTGGTACTTTTGGTAGTGGCATGTTAGAAAATCATTTGAGCGCGGTCGATGCCAGTGCCACTGGACTGGCTCCTGTGCAATGGCATGTAAAAAACACCATTTTGAGCGTGGCTGTTGCCAGTACCACGTCACTGGCCCTTGTGCCGGTGGCATGTAAAAGCACAAGCTACACTTTCTAAGTGGTTGGCGTTACAAAGGGCATCCAGCTGTAGAAACTCTGCCAGATCAGATTGGAGTCTGGTGCAGCCATCCGGATCACCAATCCTCAGTCAAATTGTCCAACCCATGCTAGCATGGAAAGCGGACGTTAACCGATGATGATGATATATATATATATATATATATATATATATTTGACTTTTAAGCAAAGTGAAGGATAATTTCGAAACAGGAAATTTTTATTTCATAGAACTAAGTGCACCTTCAGGGAGGTGGATATCAAAAAAGGTTAATCCTTTCCTTACCATATTTCTGATGAAGTTCATTGCCGTTATTTTAATTTTGAAAATACTAAAGAATCTAGTAAAAAAAAATTTATGTTATTAAGCTGGTGTTTGGAACTTAGCATGAAATTTTGATGGCAAGTTTTAATTTAGGTCACTCGAAAATAGGAAGTTTTGTCTCATAGCCCCATGTGTGATATCACATACATTGATATCAAAAGGGTTAAACTCAGAGAAAATGACTTTGTATTGGTAAGTTATCCATTATTTGACTTTTAAACTAAGTGAAAGAGGTTCTGGAAAGAACCAGTGCTTTCAAGTGTACAGTTTCCGTATTATAAGTAGTACTAGTAGTATTAATGTGTTGTAGGTACTTGGTATTTCATTATACATCCTTAATATGTTATAAACTCTACTAAACGTTTTTATAAGTCAATATCGTGTTCTAATGCGTTAGCAGTGCACTTTACATTGTTTCTGAAGGTTACCTCTACAGATATTCTATACAAATTATGGCCAACACAGATTTTTATTACATTTCATATCCCGAGACATCAGATGTAAACTTTACATCTGACATCTTGGATACAAAACATCGTTAACAAAAAACAGTGCTGGCTATAATTTCTGTAGAGACAACTTTAACAAATGAAATAATAACAGTAGTTGTTGTAGTCTTGGTGTTGGTGGTGGTAGTATTTCCAGTAATGTTTTAGTGGACAGTTATGATATAAAATATCAATTTGATGCAGGAAGTATTAGCAAAAATGTGACTCAGTGATCTTTCTAGCAGATCTATGCTGCAACATAGAAACTCACTCCCATTGGCTCATTTGGAAGACAGTTGCTATAGATATTGATTTCACTGGAGACATTAGCTAATGCTGAAAAAGGTTCAAGCTTGTTAGTTACATTGCAGTCACGGTTTCAAATGCTAAAGAGTGCAATCCCAAGAAATTACCTTTTTTTTTTTTATCCTTTTATTTTTTGTCTGTAGTTTTGATGATTCCTGGACTAAACTACCCTCGTATCAACAATCAAAATTTAGATTTTCTTCCCTCAGCTTTTATCTTTTATCTTTAAACTTTAAACATTAGTCACCTCTGTTGATATCTTTTACACAACTATTTATTTCTAATTTCTTATCTCAGATCACAGACTCTTCAGAATAGTCAGCATTGTGATAAGCACCCTCTCCGAAAACAAAGAAAAAAAGAAAAGAAAATGGGGTGGGGGTGAACAAGCAAACAAGTAAAATAAAAACAAACATATACAAATCCCTTCGGCACCATTTCCTCTTCATTCTTGATTTCTTTCAGATTATCTTCAACGGGATTTCGAGATGTACTAATAGAAATCTTACCTCTTTAGTTGGTGCCATTTGTTTTGTTTTCTGTTTTTAAAAGAGAATGTTTTTAAACTGGCAAATTGGCAAAATTCGTTTGTTTTACATCCATTTTTCCTATACTTTCATGGGTTAGGTGACTATGTTATCAAAGCATTGTTTTTACAGCCAGATGCTCTGCCTTCTGCTAAACTTTATCTGTACTTTTTTTCTTTTCAAGTAAGGGATCTCTTATGTCACATGCCCATAAAGCCAGAAAGTAAGTGGTTATAAACACTGTTGTGAAGTGCAAATGTAAACAAACACACACACACACACACACAGAGAAAAAAAAAACATTGTTTACCTTCTAACTTCTACTTGTTTCAGTCATTAGGCTGCAGCCATGCTGGGGCACTGACCAAATTTACTAATGGACTGTTTGACATGAAATGAAATTTACTAATAAATTTGATTTGACAGGGGGCCAGAGGAGGCTGGCATCGACCACAATCAGATGGTACTGTTTACATGCTACCGGCACTGGAAACAGTCAAAGCATTGCTGGCATTGGCCACGTTTGCATGGTGCATTTTACATGCCCACGGCACGGGGACCACAACTACAATTTCCATTTGATTATGATTTGATTTCATTTTGATCTTAATGTACTTGACTCAATATGTCTCCTCAAGCACGGCATGTCGCCCTACGATCCAAGGGTACTTTTGAGTTGGCTGGTTATGCAACTCTGTTGTAGGTTACAGCTGTGATCTCACTTTATTTGCCAAGTCTTCTCAGTCACAGCATATCTCCAGAGGCCCCTTTCTTTCATTATTTCCTCAGTGAGGCCCAACGTTCGAAGGTCATGCTTCACCACCTCATCCCATGTCTTCCTGGGTCTCCCTCTACCCCAGATTCCTTCCACTGTTTGGGCGTAGCACTTCTTCACACAGCTCTCCTCATCCATCTGTAGTACCTGACCATACCAATGCAAACGTCTCTCTCTCTCTATATATATATGTGTGTGTGTGTGTGTGTGTGTGTGTGTGTATATATATATATATATATGTGTGTCTGGCACTGTGTTGTTTACGACGACGAGGCTTCCATTTAATCCGATCAATGGAACAGCCTGCTTGTGCAATTAACATGCATGTGGCTGAGCACTCCACAGACACATGTACCCTTAATGTAGTTCTGGGGGAGATCTAGCATGTCACAGAATGCAACAAGGCTGACCTTTTGAAATACAGGTATTATTCATTTTTGCCAGCTGAGTGGACTGGAGCAATGTGAAATAAAGTGTCTTGCTCAGGGACACAACGCTTCACTGGGAATTAACCTCCCGACCTTATGATCATGAGCTGGAGACCCTAACCACTAAGCCATGTGCTTTCACACATAAATATATATATGTACCTCTATCATACTGAAACCTCACATCACCTGGTATAAAACCACCCCTTTCAATATTACACCCACTCAGTTAAGGGTCTTGCTTTGTGAGTTACCCTTGGTGACCTCACATGTGCTGGTGCCACATAAAAAGCACCCAGTACACTGTGAAGTAGATAGGTTAGGAAAGTATCCAGCTATAGAAACCATGCCAAAGCCCACATTGGAGCTTAGCACAGTCCTCGAGCTTGTTGGCTTTTATCAGACTATCTAACCTATACCAGCATGGAAAATGGATGTCAAACAATATCCATCCATCCATCCATCCTTCCATCTATCCATTTGTCTGTATATGAGGTGGTGCTGAGAAGTTCCTGGCTCTAAGGGTGTAGTGAAAGACCTGGCTGGAGGCCCAACCTTCCAGGTTATTTTACAGGGCTTAGAAAAACTGAAGGATTGCTACGATAAGTGTGTGAATCTAAGAGGGGTATATCTTGAAGAAAATCATAATTAACTGATCCTCCTGTATTTTCTTTAACCTAAAGCCAGGAACTTTTTAGCACCCCCTCGTATCCATCCATCCATCCATCCTAAAAGGACTTTTGACTTATTCTGTATAATTGTTACTGTTGGTGTAGTCATTATATTGATATTAACGAGAAATGTATTGTATCACATACATGATCTCTTAAAGCTTGTCATAGGGAGATATGTAATGTATCATGTCAATAAACAGTCTGCTACTGGATATTGAACCTGTTTTCCCAGCTGTCACTTTATTATTGTCTTAATACTACTGATATGCTTGAAATAGAATATCACCATTTTCTTAAGATAATGGAAACAAAATACACACACACACACACACACACACAGAGTAAAAGAAAATTTAATGAACGAGATAAATAGCAAAAAAGTAAAGAAAATTTAAGATCTTATTCTATTTGGAATTTCAAAACAAATTTTTACTAAACCAATTTATTTCTTTTGGAATTAGATTTAAGTTAAATATTTTCTGAGATCTCTGAAGATTTTAGGTGATTTGTGTCTTCTGTCAGATTGATGCAGGTGTATCTGTGTGGTTAAGAAGTTTGCTTCCCAACCACATGGTTTTAGGTTCAGTCCCACTGCGTGGTATCTTGGGCAGGTGTCTTGTCTTCAGCTATACCCCTGGGTTGACTAAAGCCTTGTGAGTGTGTTTGATACATAGAGACTGTAAGAAGACCATTTTGTGTGTATATATATATATATATAGAGAGAGAAGAAGAATGGAAAGGAAAAACCCCACAAAAGCCCAAATTTTATAGGAATTATATTATGGAATAATTATTTTAGACATTGAACCCTTTTACTGAGAAAGTCAGGTATATTCACTCAAAATTCCATTCTTTAAATACGGAAAGCTGTGTCATCTTTTGTTGAGGAATGTCATTTTGATACTATTTTTCACTAATTCTATTTTGTAGATTTTTAACATCATTTCTGGAATAACTATGAAATTTAATTTATGCAGTTAAAAGGTTAAAAACACACAAAAAGCTCTTAAATTCAATTTATATTTATATCTTAAGATTCCCAAATTTTTGTCACCTGACTGTGACCAGGTCACTGATATTTCCAAGAATAAAGGAAAGAATAAATTGAAAAGTTTATTTATTTATTTTTTAATGGTTATAATAGCTCTTCTATAACTCCAAAACTAAATAGTGTAATCATAAAATTTTCACGACTAATAAACATATTCCTTTTCCTTTAATATATGAATGTTGTTGTGGTCAACTAGGTTTTTTCAGTTGTCAATGCAATGGTGATATAGGTCACCTTGCAAATTGCTAAAATGGTGTGACACTTTCCTGTTGTTGAAATCTTGGAGTAAAGGACTCAAGAAATGCAAACCAAATGGTTAAAAGTTTGGCCAAAGAATGGATACCTAAATGTGAAATTGCTGAAGAAATGGCAGTCTAATAAACAAAGCTTATGAAGTAACTGATAGGTGAAGAGAATACTGTGGTTTGGGTACAGCACTAGGCAGAGAGAGAGATAGTAACCGGCCAGAGGGACTGAGAAATGTCATCCCCTTTAATTGTTATGATACCAAGCTATTGAGACCACCTCTGGTTCTATGATATAAATTCCCTGTTTCCTTTCAAAATTTCATGTTATTTCATGTTTTAAACAGTTTAAAAATGACCAAGTTATCTTACTGAATTCTTCATTCTTTTGAAAATTAATTGAAACAAGAAAGCTATATTTAATTGAGGTTTGCAACAAAATTTTGATATAGAAGAATTGTGCACATCACTAGATTATCAGTTGAAATTAATGCACAGAAGAACAGGTGTACCATAAAGGTAAAATAAACTGAAATACTGGAATTTGTTTTTGAAGAAAACTAGAAAATTAAATACAACTGACTGAAATATACTCACACACATACATGAATGCACAGGAACATATGTAATAAAGATTTACAATAGAAATTAAATCAAAACTTGTCACTCACCTTACAGGCAAATTAAAATTACAGGTAAATTAAAATAAAAAGTAAAACTAAATTTGAAATTAGAAATTATCATTTGTATAGCACAAGCTGGTAGCAAAATTGTTAGAGCACTAGAAAAAATGTATTTTGTAGTATTTATTTATGACCTTCAATATTAGTGGTTCTCAACCAAAGTTCATATGGCCCCTAAAGGTCCATATCAGATTTCTGGAGGGGTCCATGCAACAAAATAGTAAATTGGGGGTTCACAATAGTATTTTAAGGGCCCCTGAAAAATTTTGCTTTATATGTATGAAGTGGTATGTATTGAAACGAACAGCTTAGTTTCTTTCTGTAACAGATTACATAGTTCAACCTAGATAAGTTAATGTGTGAAAAACAATTTAGTTTCTGAACTTCAAATGGTTATGGAGGTCCACCAGAACAAAATAGTAATCAAAGGAGTCCTTAGATAAAAAAAAAAAAAATGGTTGAGAACCCCTGCTCTATACTCTAGGTTCAATTGCCATCGAGGCTGACATTGGCTTTCATACTCTTCTCCCCACAGAAAATGTGACCTTGTGGCTAATTGTGAAATCAATATTTGTGTTGTACAATTAATTCTCTAAGTCCCACCCATCCCAACCACTGGTCAACCACCCTGTCGGCCACACATACTGGATATTCTGGGGAATGTTATCCTGATTTATGAATGTTCTAATAAGAGATTGATCTTTCATCTCCTTAATTTCTTGGAACTGTTGTTTAGCACCGACCTTTGGTAGTGATTACTTTCGCTTTATTATCGTTGTTATCATCTTGCCATCATCACACCATCACTTTATCGTCATCATAATCATCTCATCGACACTTTATCACATGTCATCTTACATCATATAATCACATTTCTTTGAAATCATGCGTTCCCTTTAGTTTTCTGTTTGTTGTGGGAGGTGTGTGTGTGGTGGGGACTGTATTAGTGTGTATGTATGTATATATATGCGTGTATGTATATAAATATATTTATATATGTGTGTGCATATATGCACACACACACACATATATACATATGTATGTGTGTATGTATGTAGGCCTTCAGTGTTGCAATTACATTAACTTCATAATTGGTTTAATTTTCTTTGGGATGTATTAATTGATTCAGTAATTATTAAGTAGTTAGCTTATTAGTGTTAACTTTATGCATGGGTATGTGTGTGTGTGTATATACATACATTCATATATATATATCTATATGTAATGAATGGCTGAAGTACTGGGTGTGTACTATATATACATACACATTTATGTGTATGTATATATATATACACACATTCATACATAAATACATGTATAGTTAGAAATTAATTAGTTTATGCAATTAGTATTATACGTTTTACATGTATATATATATTATATAATACTAAGTGCATATGTAAACTGATTAAGATCTTAAAATGTGTGCACACACACACACACACACATCACACACATTATTCTAATATGTTCAGCAGTTTCCAGTATTTCAATTATTTTATATTTCTGAATGGAACGTCATCGCCATTATAAATAGCTTTGTAAATGTTAGGTACAATCTATGCAGTTACTTCATTTGTTTAACCCTAGGTTAGGTGAGGCCTGGTAAAGTAAACCTATGATCAATGGCATTCTAGCCATGACCATCCTGTTTCTTTTGTTTTTGTATATATATATCATAGACTACTATATTGTTCAGTGTATACTTCACTTAAAAGAATTCTTAAACTTGAATAGCCTTCAACTTCTATCCAAACTAGTTTTTCAACCCAGTATTCACATGCTATTAGTTATAGCTTTGTGATGTGCCTCAAAATCTAAAAAGGAATTGTTTCTTTATGTATGACAGTAAGGTGTAATTTTTTTTTTTTTTTTTCAAAGCATTCGCTCATTACAAGGCCCTTAGACTATTGAAAAAGTAAGAGCTACTAGAATAAAATGGACACTAGACAGAAGTCAATAGGGGACGATGTACATTAAACTTAAAAGACTGGAGGTCATATTGAAGAGAAAATCAGACTGTGGAAGGGAATTCCAAAGTTCAGAGGTGCGAGGGAAGAAACTGGTACTGTAAGGTGTTTTATGACACTTAGGAGGTTGCACATTATACTGATGAGAACTGGATGCAAGTCTAGTTGATTGCTGATAAGTTCTTTATGGAGGAACGAGAGAAGAGAGCTCAGATGAACAATGTCCATGAAAATACTTGTAGAAAAGAGACAAGGAAGCCACACGACAATGATGAGAGAGTGAATCCAATTTAGAAGATAGATCAGGACCAATAACATTACAAATATGGTGTTGAATGCGGTCCAACAGAGTTAAACAATCTGCAGGAGCACCTGCCCATATGTGACAACAGTACTCAATGCAGGGAAGAATGGTGGACTTACAAAGATAAAGAATAGTCTCAGGAGTGAGATAACTCCTCGAACGAAGAAGTGAGCCTACCTTCATTGCAGCCGATTTGGCAATAGATTCAATGTAAGTCTTCCAAGTAAAATCATTACAGAAAGTCACTCCTAGGAGATGAAGTGAATGACTTTCAGGTAAGCCAATACCATCCACTGAAATCGATGGCAAGAAAGGATGTCTGAAGCGATTAATTGAAAGAAGTTTAGTTTTTGATGGATTCAACGTTACAAGCCTCTGGAGATTTGGCTGCTTTTTCTAGCTGATCAAGCAACCATGTAGAGGAGTGATACCATGTTTCTCTGAAAATAAGACCCGGTCTTATATTAATTTTGTATCCTAAAAATGCATTAGGGCTTATTTTCGGGGGATGTCTTCTATTTTTGTGGGAAAAGTTTATTTATTTGCTTATTGTTTTTAGTCAAGTACAAACATTTCATTCTCTTCTGGAACATTGTCATAAGTCATCAAACCCCGAATTTAAGACTGGATTTCTTGGAAATCTGAAGGTTTGAAGGTGACGATTATAATGAAGATAGTGATGGTAGTTGTGTGTGGGAGGGATGTTGGTGATGGTGATGATGATGAATATGAAATGGTTCATATCCAATCTGATGACCAGAGACCCTTGTTAGATTCATAAATGTATAACCTAAAGAGACTGCCATGAAAATAATCCCATCTAACCCATACCAGCATGAAGAAATGAATATACAACAATAACGACAATGATATCTATAAAGATGGCTCTCACCATATTCCTAATGCCCTTCACATTTTGGAATCTTTCAATTTCATTTGAAATGTATTTTAAACCTTTAATTTTCTCTTGTTTTGATGTGTAAAAACCTTAACAAGTGCCGTCTGCCTGTAAAAACTCATTCACAAGTGTGGATAAATCAGTTGTAATACACAGAACAGTAAGAGACTTGTTGACTGCTTTCAAGTTATTTGCTATCATCAATGACCCTTCAGGAAAGCAAATATACTTATAGAAGCCAGATTTCCATGTTAGTATGTGTGAGTGTGAGTATGTATGATACATACATAAAGACACGTGCACACACACAGGTATATATATATATATATATATATATATATATATATATCAGTGTGTGAATATATATATATATATATATATATATATATACATGCACGTAGATATATATATATGTATGTATATATATATATGTATGTATATATATATATGTACATGTATATATATATATGTACATATATATATATATATATTTACATATGTATATATATATGTATACATATACATATGTATATATGTACATACATATGTATATATGTACATACATATGTATATATATATGTACATATGTGTATATATATATATATGTACATATGTGTATATATATATATATATGTACATATGTGTATATATATGTGTACATATGTGTGTGTATATGTATGTGTATATATATGTGTACATATGTGTGTGTATATGTATGTGTATGTCTATGTGTATATATATATACATACATATATATGTGTATGTGTGTGTATATATGTATGTGTGTATATATGTATGTATATGTGTGTATATGTACGTATATATATATGTATGTATATGTGTGTGTATATGTACGTATATATATGTATGTACGTATATATATATATGTACATATATATATATGTACATATATACGTATGTATGTACATTTGTACATATGTATGTATGTATATACGTATACATGTACATATGTATGTATGTATGTGTGTTTGTATGTATGTATGTATTTGTATGTACGTATATATGTATGTATACGTATATGAATGTATGTATTTGTATGTATATATATATGTATGTATACACATGTACTTCTATCTATCTACTTACACATGCGCGTGTGTGTGTATAATTGGTGTTTATGCGTTTGTTGTGATTAAACAAGTATCATTGACACTCCTGTGTCAATGATACTTGATAATTACTCCTTCAACATCTTGATTAGGTTATCTAGGGTTGTAATCTCCAGTAAATAGTCTGTGTGTGTGTCTGTGTATGTCTGTGTGTGTGTTTATGTATTGTTGCATATGTATATTTGTATGTGTGTGTGTGTGTTATTCTTTTTCTCTTTTACTTGTTTCAGTCATTTGAATGCTGCCATGCTGGAGCATTGCCTTTAGTCGAACTGGAGTGTCTCCTTTTTTAAGTTGGTGAATATTGCCATAATCCTTGCCTCCAGTTCATCTTTGGTGTTACAAGGAGTTTTGTCGGTCTCTCACACAACTGTGCCCCACACATAACAATCAAAGAGGGTTGCAATGTGAGGAGTTATTTGGCCTGATGTTAGTGGGGGATGTGGTCGTATAAATTGTCTGATAGCCAGGACTGGGTTCTCCTGCTTGTGTGGAATGGTGCAGAGTCCTGTTGCCAGACATAGGGTCTTTCAGCAGTCACCCTCTTGACCCAGGGCAGCACTACCTCCTCCGGGTGCTTAATGTAGGCCTCTGTGTTGAGTCTGAGGCTGTGTGGGAAGATGAATGGAGGCATAACGTTGACATCACTAGTGATCACTCCAAACACCATGATGTTTGATTTTTATCGCTCTTGGTACATGTCCTCAGATTGACACACAAACCCTCTGAAATATTCATATTTGAACTTCCGATGTGAATGCCAAGCAGTACAGCATGTCAATTCTAAGTTTGAATTGCATCATGGTGCTGTTTTTGTCACATACATTGCCCAACTGACCCTACTATACTGTGTAGTTGACAAAATCAAAAACAAACAATGCATGCACGAAATTAAAAATATAAAATGACAACAATTTACCCATCGCACCCTGTATATGTGTATAAAACGTAGAGTTACAAATATTGTAGGGATTTTATAAAAAAAACTCAAAATGCCTTTATGTTTTTCTTAATTTTTCTTAATTTCTACAAATATTTTCTTCATATTTTTTCTTAATTTTTCTTAATTTCTACAAATATTGTAGGGATTTTATAAAAAATACTCAAAATGCCTTCATGTTTTTCTTAATTTTAATCTAGATAGAAAGTTTATAGACTCATGAACATCATCATCATTTTATGTCCGCTTTCTATGCTAGCATAGGTTGGACAGTTTGACAGATGCTGGTAAGGCTGGGAGCCACACCAGGCTCCATTGTCTGATCTGGTATGGTTTGTATGACTTGATGCCCTTTCTTTCGCCAACCACTGTACAGAGTGTACTGCGTGCTTTTTATGAGGAACTAGCTTCAGTGCTTTTTGCAATTAAAATCATAATTAAAATTCTGTTTCTTAATCTTTTAATAAGAATGTTGACATAAAGTAATCAACAAATTGTATTTATTTGTTGGCGTGGTAAGGAAAGATGGGAGTAGCAGGTTGTCAAACAACAATTAGGAAGTAAGTGAGTGGCAGTAGAAGAAGTATAATGAAAGTGTAAGGATGAGATGTTTATCTCACTATCCTGATTGGCAAACGTGAAAAGATCAGATGAGAGTGAGAGAATTGAAAATAAATTAAAAAGTAAAGGGTTAGTTCTATAGTGTTTCTATAGTGAATATATTGTGCAGGTGGCATGTAAAATACACCAATTTGAGCGTGGCCGTTGCCAGTACTGCCTGACTGGCCTTCGTGCTGGTGGCATGTAAAAGCACCCACTACACTCTCGGAGTGGTTGGCGTTAGGAAGGGCATCCAGCTGTAGAAACTCTGCCAAATCAGATTGGAGCCTGGTGTAGCCATCTGGTTCACCAGGCCTCTGTCAAATCGTCCAGCCCATGCTAGCATGGAAAGTGGACGTTAAACGATGATGATGATTGTCATGTGGCTGACCAGACTATCAGATGTTGTTATACATTGCTAGTCACAATCCACTTTGTACCATTTTAGCCTTCAACTGATGCCACCCTGCTGGCTAAGGCAGCAGCCCGACATTCCCCCCCATGATCTAAAGAAGGAATGAAGTAGTGTGATATGAAGTGTTTTGCTTAAGAACACAAAGCGCTGCCTGGCCTGGAAATTGAGCCTATGGTCTAGCGATTGCGAGTGCAACTGCTTAACTACTAGGCCATGCACCTTCTCTGTGCTAATTGTAGGAAAAGAAACATGCAAAATCTTAATCTATTGATAGATTAACAAGGAAATCTTTATTGAATTCAGAATTTTATAAACATTTCGGGAAGAGAACTTCTGGCATTATGGTAGTTACATATAAATAATGATGGTGATGGGGGTAGTAATCTTATTGTAGGTGGCAGTTGTAGTTGTGGTGATGGTGTTGGTTGTGGTTCTGATGGTAATTGTGGTGGTGGTGGTGGGGGTTCTGATGGCAATTGTGATGGTGGTGCTGCTGTCTGATATTGGTGGTTGTGGTGTTGGTGTTGATGATGATGATAATAACAGTGGTGGAGTGGTAGTTGTAGTGAGGTGGTGGTTGTATTGGTAGTGGTAGCATTGGGAATGATAATGGTGGTGATGATGATGATAGTGGTTTAAGATTAGTATTTAAACAACAGATTTTCTTATTGCCTGCTATTTTACTGATACAGATTCTTCACTAAATCAGTTTCATTTCACTTTGTGTAATTAAATTGGTCACCCTTGTATAATGATCACAGCTACAACATTAATGCTCTTTGTGTGTGCATCTGTGTCTATATATATGTATAAATATATATAGATATATATATACACACACACATGTATATACATATACAAATGCTTATGTCTAGATGTATATCTGTATATCTATATATATATACACATATGTGTGTGTGGTGTATGTATATACACACAGATATATTACAATAGTAAACTTAGTCTGTAATCTAATGAATTTAATTAGAGAAGTGATTTTTACATTCATATACATTTGCCAATTGTTTTGTTAATACAAATTCGCTAATGACTTTATCGAGTGATACAATTAGCATGTTAATTTTATATTAACGAACTACACAATTACAGAATTAGTTCCATTGTGGTTTACTAAGAAGCGGGAAAGTTTGTTCTATGCCATTATTGCCTCGTTGAGCTTATAGTATTAAATTGATTGTACTGGAGTACAACAATCAGCGTGTAAATTAATTTAAATATTTTCCGTTGGATAAAATAAATAAGAATATTGCCAAAGTTTTTCAATGTAGAATTCTGAGAATGCATTTCAAATTGTGTTAAGGTATTGAATTGTACACAGGGTCAGATTTAGGTTTTGATTTCCTCTTTGAATAGAAAAATCTCTGAATCACTGCAAAGAACATCATCAATGACTTCAGAAATGGTGACATTTTAAAGAATATATATGTGTGTGTGTGTGTGTGTGTAAGTATATATGAATGTATTATATTCTCTAAAAATGTCACCATTTATATATATATATATATATATATATGTATATATATATATATGAACATGTGTCCAAATTTGTGTGTATTCTTTGTTACAATATACATAATACATATATATATAAATATATATATATATATATATACATACACACACAGGTGTGTGTCTGTATGTATGTATATATATATATATATATATATGTGTGTGTGTGTGTGTATATGTATATTTGTATGTATTTATGCATGTATGTATGTATGCATTTGCATAGACAGACATACAATATACTTACTCGCTAGATATTCACTTTATGCAAAGTTTATTCTTTTGTACAATTTATCGGCAATTAAATAGCGTGAAGGCTAAGTGTGGCGGCCCTTTCTTCTGCCACAGCTTCATTCATATGTCAGTTTTTCGTAGTGCTGGGTACATTTTGTTGTGAGCGGCAGCCTCTTAGAATTGCTTACCTATTTCAAAAGTCGATGTAATAATGCCTCTTGTTAAAAATTTTTGTGAAAGAAAACTAAAAGTTAACAAATAGATAAATAAATGAATAAATAAATCAGTCTTTTCTGATTTTCGAAATTCTGTAACTCCCAACAGAGAAAGTCTCCTGCAATTCCTGTTTGACTGAAGTTCATTTTGATGATGATGGAAACGGTTTCAATAGAAATATCTTGAGGTTGACAGAATAATCCTTATATGTTCTCAATGCTTCCTGTTCAAAAGAAATTCCTAAATACTCAGTTATCCTCTATTTTTCACATGTGTATGTATGCATGGATGTATGTGTGTGTGTGTGTGTGTGTGTGTATATATATACATATATATATATATATATATATATATATATATCATGTATGTGTATATGTTTATATACATACACATTGTTTCTTTTTTTTACTTTTATGTGTTTGGTTTCCTATTTTAATGGGGGGGGGGGGGGGGTTTGGCTATTTTTCAAAAATTTCTCTAGCCATTGTAGAATTTTAAATTCCCTTTTGCAAGAAATGTGTTTCCCAAGCAAAATTCCAAAATCGTATTTTTTTTTTTAAAGAAATTCTTCCCTTTTACTTAGTTTTTATTGTTCAATAAGAATGAAAGGAAAAAAAAAAGAAAGAAAGAAAGCAGATGTCTTAGATATTTTATTTTTAAAATATACATTTAATTATGGTATTTTTGCCTCAATTTTTAAATTTCTTTTCAATGTATATTTTTCTTGCTCTTACATAAAACTTCATTTAAAAAACACTGGTTTAAGAAGATAGCAAACTATAGACCTGGCAATGGGGAAAAATTCAAGTTAAACATACAACAATTGATACTATTGTTATTCGTTCGTTTTACGAAATGTTGAAAGAGAGAAAGACAAGGAGAAAGAGAGAGGGATACAGAGATTGAAGGTGTGGGGTTTATATATATATTTTTTATATATATATTTTGTTATATTTTATACCTGGGCGTTTTATTGTTGTCTGCAAGGAGTGTGATGTTATGACAACATTTGGAGGACAGTATATTTTATTTTGTCATATGTTTGTGTTTTTCATTTTGAATCTCTCAGAAAATATTGTCTTTCCCCATTTTCTCTCTTCTTTTGTTTTGTATCAGTGTGTGTGTGTATTTTAAGAGTTGTGTTAAGCTTTGAAGTGGAGGCGCAATGGCCCAGTGGTTAGGGCAGCGGACTCGCGGTCATAGGATCGCGGTTTTGATTCCCAGACCGGGCGTTGTGAGTGTTTATTGAGTGAAAACACTTAAAGCTCCACGAGGCTCCGGCAGGGGATGGTGGTGAACCCTGCTGTACTCTTCCACCACAACTTTCTCTCGCTCTTACCTCCTGTTTCTGTTGTGCTTGTAATTCAAAGAGCCAGCCTTGTCACGCTGAATATCCCTGAGAACTACGTTAAGGGTACACATGTCTGTGGAGTGCTCAGCCACTTGCATGTTAATTTCATGAGCAGGCTGTTCCGTTGATCGGATCAACTGGAACCCTCGACGTCGTAAGCGACGGAGTGCCAACAACAACAATAAGCTTTGAACTAGTTTAATAATTATCTTATATATTGGCTCAGGTGTAGCTGTGTGGATAGTAAATTTGCTTCTGAGTCATATGGTTTCAAGGTCGAACCTAGGCATGGGCATGTTTCATTCTGGGTTCAGTTCCACTGCATGACACCTTGGGCAAGTATCTTCTACCGAAGCCCCAGTAAAGAGAAACTAAAAGAAACCTATCATATAGATACACATAAATATATATATAAGATATATATGTGTGTGTGTCTTTGTGCATTTAGTTGTCCCTCACCACTGCTAGACTTTTGGTGTTGGTTTGTTTACATCCCTGTAACTTGGTTGCTCAGTAAAAGAGACCAATGTACGAGGCTTAAAAAAAAATAAATAAGAACTGTGGTCTATTTGGTGTACTAAATATTTCAAAATAGTGCCCTGAAAAATGTAAACAATAAAAAATACAAAATCAATATCTTGGGTTGTGCAAAGCCTTGTGAGTGGATTTAATTGATGGAAACTGAAAGAAGCTTGATGTATTTATGCATGTGTGTGTGTGTGTCTTTATCTCTTGGCATTGTGTGAAAGTCGTAAATGAGTATCACTGTTATACAAACAGTGTCAAAACATGTCTAGCCCTGTGTTGGGGCTATAGTAAAAGACACTTGCTCAAGGTGCCACGCAGTGGGACTGAACCCAAAACCATGTAGTTGGGAAGGAAGCTTCTTTCCATGCAACCACACCTGTGCCTAAAAATTATTATTATTATTATTTTTATAATATATCCTTATTAATCTTTCTTTTTCTCTTTCATTAAGTTAAAGTCATGAAAAGATTAAAATAAGCCATAAAAAACTCTTTGAAAGAGATTTGGTTGTATTTAATTAATAAAATCTCACAAAGAAAGTTTAACTCTTTAGCATTTAAACTGGCCATATCCGGCCCAAAATATTCTACCCGTTTTACATGCATTCTGACTAGATCCAGCCTCTCATACCTACCCGACAATGTCATTTTAAAAATAAATAATCACATCACTGAAACCTCAAAGCTATGAGATAATGCATGATTAATTCAAAACAATGTGAATAAACATTTGACAAAACCTGAGTGCTGAAGGGTTGAAACATTTTGTCTTAACCAACACCTTCTTTGGACTGAATTCCCCAACAATTCCCTATCAAATGTCATTTTTGTCAAATCCTGTAAGGCTTGTGTTACTATCTCTAGATGCCAGGATTTTGAATTTGCCTTGCATCGTCATCACCATCATCGTTCTCATTGTTTTAATGTCCACTTTTCCATGCTCATATGGTTCAGCTGGAATTTGTTGCAGATGATTTTTCTATGAGCAAATGCATTTTCTGTTGCTGACCATCACTGGTTTCCAAGCGGTGGGACTGAACATGAGACCATGAGGTTTGGAAGCAAGCATCTTAACCATATAGCTATGCCTGTATCTGTATAATAAAATTACTAATATAGAACTCAATACAAAACTAAAAGCATATATTTGTGTATGGAACCTGTAGCAAATTCTTGCCGAAACCCTCGGATCTGTGGAATCCTGGTTGGAAATTGCTGATCTAAATCACTTTGCTCATTTAAATAAAAATGGGTCAGAATTAATTAGTAACTTAGTGGTTCAGCAAAAGAGACCGATTGGCTTACAAAAAATAAGTCCTGGGGTTGATTTGTTTGACCAAAGGCGGTGCTCTAGCATGGTTGCAGTCAAATGGCTGAAACAAGTAAAAGAATAACAGAATAAAAGAATATTGGTTTCCAATTTTGGCACATGGCCAGCAGTTTTAGAGGAGGGGGCAAGTCAATTATATTAACTCCAGTGCTGAGTCGGTACTTATTTTAGTGACCCTGAAAGGGTGATAGGCATAGTTGACCCCAGAAAAATTTGAACTCAGAATGCAGAGACATGAAATGCTACTAAGCATGTCACCTGGTGTGCTAACGGTTCTGTCAGCTCACCATAGTTTAATTTATCATCATTATCGCGATTGTTGTAATTGTTGTCATCGCTGTCATCATTGCAATCATAATAATCACCCACATCACCCATAAATTCTATAATATCAAGATAAAAAGAAGCAACTAAAAATAAAATATAACGCCCATTTAACTGTTCTCAAGATGACAGAATATATATATATATATATATATATATATAAGGTTTATCTGAAGACAAACCATTCCTACCAGGTGTGGTGGCCACACCTTCCCCACTCTTATATTTGATCACTAAACCTCACATGTTGCGAATCTGCTCAGTTTACAAGCAACAACAACACCAAGAGCAATAACATTAGTATATAGCAAAAAAACATAATTACAGCAACTTCCACAACAGAAAAAAAAAAAAAAAAAAAGTAAAAAGAAACCCCTGCTAAAATCTTCAGCAAATCTTTATTTACTTATTCATTTTTTTTGATGGAATATAATTTTTTCTTTTTCTTTGGGAGTTTTTATTATTAATTTCTTTCTATTTTTTAGTGTATGTCTGTCTGCCACCTTGTTTTTTTGTGTCACCCCCCCTACTTTACATTTATATCAGCTTCCATTGCTCTGTCTGTTTTAACTTGTAGATTAAAGATTTGGAAGATCTTTCACGAGGCTTTTGGTTACACAGAAGATTTAAAAATGAACCACCCCCGCCACCAAAAAAAAAAAAAGAAAAAAAGAAATGACTTAGCAAAATAGCTAAAATAACCCTAACCCCACCCCTCCCTCAAAATACTCACAAAATCTTTGCCACAGACATTCACAAGAGAGGACTTCCAATATGAAGAGAATATAAAACTATAAGTGAAACTATCAAGAGTTTCTGAAAAGGCACAGTTACAACAAGGAGGTGTTTGAAGAAATGCTGTACGGAAACAGCTGAACGAATATAAAACTGCTAGATGTTAAGATAGTGCGAACCAAACCTTCTGTGTCCTCAGAGTTTTTGAAAGAAAACTTCACTCTTTTATCTCCATTACAACATATGTTTGGTATGATGCCATAAGTTATGGCATCATATTTCCATATTGATTTCTCCAATTCCCTCTGCTTCCTCCATTCTTGTTTTTCTTCTTCTTCTGTGGCAAGTGTGTGTTTTTAAAATGAGAGAAATAACTAAGAAATACCTAACTGATATACACCACCCGTGAAGGCGCATGGCTCAGTGGTTTCAACACCAGGCTCACAATCATGAGGCAGTGAGTTCAATTCCCAGACTGAGCAGTGTGTTGTGTCCTTGAGCAAGGCTCTTTATTTCATGTTGCTCCAGTTGTCTCAGCTGTAGAAATTAGCTGCGATGTCACTGGTGCCAAGCTGTATCGGCCTTTGCCTTTCCCTTGGATAACATCAGTGGCGTGGATAGTGGGGGGGGGGGGGTATGCATGAGCGACTGCTTGTCTTCCATAAACAACCTTGCCCAGACTTGTGCCTCGGAGTTTCTAGGTGCAATCCCATGGTCATTAATAGCTGGAAGGGATCTTTACCCTTTTATATACCACCCACCTCCCTAACATATTTGTTATAATACAGACATGATGATGCTGATCATCATCATTATTATCATCATCATTGTTTTAATGTCACTTTTCCATGCTTGCATGAGTCAAATGGAATTTATTGAGGCTGATTTTCTATGACCAGACACCCTTCCTGTTGTCAAACCTCACCTGACCAAAACCTTGTCAATGGATTTGGTAGACAGAAACTGAAAGAAGCCCATCACAAATGTGTGTATGTTATTGTCTCTTTGTCATGACTTTGTGTAAACAAATGTCATCATCATTTAAGCAAATACTTTGTGTCCAATCTTCTGTGAAAAGCATGCCTGATTACAGGGAAATATTAGCTTACCTGGAAACAGGTGATAGTTGGTGACAGGGAAAGCATCCAATCATGGAAAATCTGTCTCAACAAAATTTCATCCGATCCATATGAGCATGGAAAAGCATACATTAAAATGATGATGATATATGATGAATATGCTTCAGCTTCCATCACCCAAACCCAGTCACAATATGCTGTGTGTTATGTTAATCTTAACCCGATTTCATTCATTAATCTCACTGTATTTTGATCATTTTGAAAAATAATCCACGAGTTTAAGTTTGTCTTTGCATTTTTTTCTCTCCTCAGAGTTCTCTTTATTTGTTACGTCTTACTGGTCAGTCATGGTTGCCAAGACATTCTTCCAGCTTTACGGTAAGTGCCATTTTATACTTTCTAACTTTTATATCACATTGTTTCATATCCATTCATTTAGAAAAAGGCGTAGCTGTGTGGTAAGAAGCTTGTTTCCCTACCATATTATTTCAGGTTCAGTCCCACTGTGTGGCACCTTGGGAAAGTGTCTTCTACTATAGCTTTGGGCTGACCAAAACCTTGTGAGTGGATTTGGTAGACTGAATTTGGAAACGGAAAGAAGCCCATTGTATATATATATATATATATCTTTGAAACGTCTAGTTAGAATAGAGGCAGCTGACGAAGGATTAATTCCAAGTGGCTATCTGTTTTCCTATGTGTTCGTTCCGTGATCTGTAGTTCATTGTTCTAACGTCCTGTACCCTGATATGCATCTATATACACATGTAGATGTAAGTATGTACATATATGTGTATACATGCATATATATTCTTTGTATTCTATATATATATATGTGTATATATATATATATATATATATATATATATATATATATATATATATATATATACACACACACATATATATGTGTATGTCTTTGACAGTTGGTGTGTTTATGTCCTTGTAACTTAGTGGTTCGGCAAAAGTGGACGATAAAATAATCTCTAGGCTTTAAAACAGAAAGTCCTGGAGTTGATTTCTCCGACTAAATCCCTTCAAGGTGGTGCTCCAGCATGGCTGGAGTCAACTGACTGAAACTGGTTAAAGAATAATAGAATGAAAGAATATTTGTGACAAGGGCAGTATTAATAGGAAGAGGTAATATTTATCAGCACTTGAACACGAATGTTCTATTAGAACAAGCTATACTGTGATAGAGACTTTCATATTGGTTTTTGGTACAAAATACATGCTTGCTTTATATTCCTAGTGGGGAGATAAACATTTGCCATCTCCAGCACTGAGATCACCAGATCTCATAATTTCAACATTCTTGATCTCATCAGTGATGGATGATCAACTGCAAGAGATAGCAGCGACCCTTCTCCCAGCCAGTGATACAAAAACAGTGTTAGAAGAGGCATACAGGGATATATATACATATATATATATATATATATATATATATATATATATATATATATATACACACACACACACACACACATATATATGTAAAAATTAGTATACATTTAAACACAAAGAGGTGAGCCTTAACAGGTTGCCTTACATACTAGAAGGAACAGTCAAAATGTCCAAACCACAGTTAAGAGCAATTTTGAAGGGAACGAGAAATAAAAATATTTACCATGTTTTACAGCCGGACCTTAGGTTTCGAACTTTAATTAGCAAATAAAATAATTTGCAAGGCGAAGTTCTCATCAGCGGCTACACCAAAACATTAACATATAAATTAGAGACAAAATAACACATGTCTCATCCTTATATATTATAATTTTTCAAATCCTCCACGCAAGCACAGTTTCAATCGGCAGCTGATATAGATTCCGATTAAACTTAAGAAATTGCTAAAATCATTTCTTAAAATTAATATAGGGTAGGAAAAATTATAGAAATTTTTTTCTACCAGTGGCCTAGCATGTATACAAAGTCAAGACATATTTTTCATATAAAAATTAGTGTACATTTAAACACAAAAGAGGCGAGCCTTAACACGTTGCCTTACATACTAGAAGGGACAGTCGAGCTTCCACATGGTTTCTGTCTATAAAATTCACTCACAAGGTATTGGTTGATGCAGGGCTGTAGCAGAAGACACTTGTCTATGGTGCCACATTGTGGGATGGGATTGAACCAGAAATCGCATGGTGGCAAAGCGAGCTTCTTAACTACATGATGATTTGCTCCCATACACACATACACATATTATAAGCCCTGTTGAGTGTTATAGTGCATTTACTTTTTCAAATCCAAGATAAAATAGTTTTATAAAGTTTTAAAAAAATATCCTGAAGTTTAAAAGTGAAAATCCAAGAATTTTATTTTATGATGTTTTTGTTTTGCTTTTATTTTTTTATATTTCATTTTTACTTTGCTTAAGGTGACAGTTGTTTTGCATTTTAAAATAAAAATGCAAAAAGGTTTGTTGTTACTTGCCTAAAGAGTTGGCATTTAAACTGCTCTGGCTTTTGCAGAAGCTAGCTTAGTCATCTGTGTTTTTAGTTCTTGTCTAAAAACTTTGTTACTAACTCATGCCTTGAGTTTATTATTATTATTATTATTATTATTATTATTATTATTATTATTATTATTATTATTATTTATTATTATTATTTCTGTTGAAAAGAAAAAGAAACATGTCTTTACTGTAGAATAGATCTAATATTACTCATGCATGGGTAGTTCAGAAAATATTGAAGATTTAAAGTTCATTAAATTTTATTCTCTAAAATAGGAATCACAGCTTTTTAGTGTTTTATTGTTTGAAATATTCATATGGAAACCTTGTGATTAGATTTAGATGTGGGAGACAGAAAGAAGCCTGTTGTGCATGTGTGTGTGCGTGTGGCCTAATGGTTAAGGTGTTGCTCTTACAATTGTAAGATTGTGGTTTCGATTCCCAGATTGGCAGTACATTGAACAAAACTCTTCATTTCTCACTGCTCCAGTTCACTCTGCTATAAATGCACCAGTGATGGACTGGCGTTCAGTTCATGGGGTATGTTGGCTTGCCCACCTTGACAGTAGGGTGGCATCACTTGAAAGGTAAAATAATGTGAGGAAGTGCATTGTAACAAGCAGTGAATAACAGCATCCAGTAGGCTGGTAGATGCAGTGATCTATATGTACGTATGTATGTAAGTATGTGTTTGTTCATGCATGTATGTAAATGAATGGCAACAACTGATGGATAATGTGTCGATTCACTACAGCTGTTTCTAATGAATTTTTAATTGATTAATGGAGTTATTACATGATTAGAAAAAACCCTTTTCATCAGGTAAATACATGAACCACAACATTTACAAACATTAAAAAAATTAATGGTATATGCACCTTCATGATTCTACGAGAATATGTATGTATGCATGTATGTATATACGTACATATCTATGAGGAGTTTTCATTGACTAACATTATGTAATAGGTATGTACTATTAGTGCTCAGTTTGGTTTACCTCTAAAACTCTGGTTTGAACTGCAACTGAAAAATGTGGTGTTGAGACTGCCTATTGAAGGTGGCTAGAAGTGGTTTCTCCTTGAGTGAGCAGATATAGATTAAAATAAAAAATGTAAAAGCAAAACATTTGGTATTACTCAAAAAAGAAATAAACATTTAATTTAGACAAAGAGTATAAATAGAGAATATATATATATGTATATATGTATCAGTCTCACTGTGCTGTACCTTGGGCAAGTATCTTCTATAGCCCTGAGCTGACCAAAACTTTGTGAGTGGATTTGGTGCTGATGATATGGAATAGGCTCCCAGGACATGCTGTAAAGTTGTTGGCTTTAGGAACGGCACCCAAGCTACAGAGACCATGCTGAAGAAGACACTGGAGCACAATGAAGTCCTTGAGCACATTAGATCATGTCAAAACGTTCAACCCTTGCCAGCATGGGACATGGTTGTTTAATGATGATGGTAATGATGCTTGATAAATTTACTATCATTAAATCACATTCATGCCTATCTCATATGCTTTTAATTGTTTATCTACAAAATGACAGGACGAATTTAGCTCACCAGCTACATTCTACTACAATACAAGTCAAATTTTTGAAAAGCAAATATTTGCCCAATTCTCTGAAATGCAACTTTAAACTAAATTTTTCTACAACCTTAGCAGTAACCAATCTAGTATTTTCTTTGTATCATACCAGCAAGTCTAGAATCTGTCTCAATTCTTCACTTTTACTGTATAGCTCACACACTAGCTTTATTCTCTGGTGAATGCTAAAATGGTAATCGTTGCAAGAAAGTTGAAGGAAGTTAATCTAGTTTTGTTGATCTTTGTTGGTTTCCCTTTTCTTTTTTTTTTTTTTCTTGGTTTTCTTTCGATGCTTCTTGCTACATTCATTCACTTTAATGGTAGTGTTAGTTATGAAAGAGCTTTGAGGCCTTTTTTCTTCCTTATTATGGTTCATTTTTGTAAAAATTTTATTTTATATTTTGAGAGACAGTTATATATTCCACCCCCACTTCTCTCTCTCTCTCTCTCTCTCTCTCTCTCTCTCTCTTTCTCTCTCTCTCTCACGTTCATCATTTAAACTTTTCCATCCCACCACCCTTTCTCTGTTGGATTCTAGAATCTGTTTTCTGACCTTGTCTACAACCCTAGAAGGCAAATTGGTTGCTATACTTACATTGAACTCGAATACTGACTGGCGTTTACAAGAATATTGCTGTAAAATTTTAATTCTTTCCACAGAATGCATGCACTGAAAGAAGCTTGCTAGCTTACCGCTTCCGGTGGTTTCCTTTGGGAGAAAGTTTTGGGTCTTTTTTTTTTTTATTATTATTTTTCTACTGTTGCTTACCCTTCTTTTGTCACTGTCTTTGTGTTTGTTTGTTGTCTGTGTTTGTTCAAACACCTCTTTACATCACACTGAATTAACCAGCTCACAATGAAATATGAAAAAAAAAAATATATATATAAAAAAATTAAAAAGTAAAATAAAAAAATATATAAATGAATAAAAATTAAATAAATAAATAAATAAGGTTCTAACAGATATCTTTATACTTTATTCCCAAAGCAACAGTTATGTTTATCTCTAATATTTTTGCTTTCTCCTCCCCCTCACTCACTTCATCGTGTAACGGCCGTTATTTGTCATTTGAAGTTTGTTGTATGATAGGAATACTAATATTGTTTCAAGTTAAGATTAATGAAATAGCAAAAAAAAATTAAAAGCCACAAAAAAAAAAACAAAACAAAAAAAATGAAATGTGAGAGAATTTTTTTCTTTTTTTTTTGAAAGGTGATCCTAACTGTTAGTTGAAAATTGTAAAAAAAAAAAAAATGAAAAAAAAAACAATAACAAAAATCTCAAAAATGTAGCATATTTCAAATATTTCTGATTCATATTCTAAACAAAGTAGACATTCAATGTGTTATGTTATTCGGACTGTTAATGTTAACAGATTTCTACCTAATCAATGTATGTACATGAACATAATACTGCAAACCAAATACCCAAACATTCTTATCTGAGAAAATAATAATATATATGTCTGATGTTACATTTAATGCTTTTCATACCTACCCATCTGAAATTTCCATTCTTTCTATGATATAAAGTTGCCCATTTTTAACCCTTCAACATTTAAGCTTGCTATATCCAGCCTCTCACACCTACACAGAAATGTCATTCTAGAAATTAACAACAACATTAAAATCTTGAAGTTTGGACATAATACATGATTAATTTCGAAGCAATGTAAATAGATAGGTGCAGGCGTGGCTATGTTGTAAGATGCTTGCTTCCCAACCACATGGTTCTGGGTTCAGTCCCACTACGTAGTACCTTTGGCAAATGTTTTAGGCTGACCAAAACCTTGAAAGTGGATGTGGTATATCTTTGTCCCTTCACCACTACTTGACAACTGGTGTTGGTGTGTTTGCCTCCCCATAACTTAGCAGTTCAGCAAGAGATACTAACAGAATAAGTATGAGGCTTGACTAAAAATTTAAAGAGACACTAGCAGGACTGGTTCCTGTGCAGGTGGCACGTAAAAAACACCATTTTGAGCGTGGCCGTTGTCAGTACCCTCCTGACTGGCCCTCGTGCCGGTGGCATGTAAAAGCACCCACTACACTCTCGGAGTGGTTGGCGTTAGGAAGGGCATCCAGCTGTAGAAACTCTGCCAGATCAGATTGGAGCCTGGTGCAGCCATCCGGTTCACCAGTACTCAGTCAAATTGTCCAACCCATACTAGCATGGAAAGCGGACATTAAATGACGATGATGACACTAACAGAATAAGTAGAAGGCTTGACTAAAAATTTGATTAAAAATACTTGAATGACTGAAGCAAAGGAAAAAAAAAAAATTATATTTGACAGAGTAATCTGATTAATAAAGGATTAAAGTATTCATAATTACTAGCTGGACCTTTAAAAAAGTCACGTCAAACATAAAAAATGTAAGCATCTGTAAACAGTGTACTGGTGCCTTGAGAAATGTTTGTATATTTTGACTGTCTGTCTTTACTTTCTGAGTTCAAATTCTGCTGAGGTCGACTTTGCCTTTCGTCCTTTTGGTGTCGATAAACTAAGTACCAGTTGTGTACTGAGGTCAATCTAATCAACTGGTCTCCTCCCCACAAAAATTTCAGGCCTAGAAAAGTATATTGTAATAGAGTTATAGAATATTGAAAGTAATGTAACACCAATGACTATATAATCCAGCCAAAATATCTCAGTTACACAAACATGAACGGAATTACTATTTAACCTTAAAATACATTGTACATGTTCAAAGAACCTTCTTGGTTTAGTGGTACGGAACGTTTCTCTGGTTTTCTTTTATTCTTTTACTTGTTTCAGTCATAGGAGAAGATACTTGCCCAAGTAAGTGTGACGCACACAACAGGTACAGACAAAAACAGAAAGTTAACGTATTACTATTATTAATATTAAGATCTTTCATTATTCATGCAAGAATCTCTTGTCAAGTTATGTTCTGAACATCGATTTAATAATAGCAAAGTCAGTTGTTAATCTCTCTCGAGTTACATGATATATGAGAGGCTGTTGTAAAGTTCCTGGCTTTAAGGGTATTGCGAAAGGCTTAGTTGGAGGCCTAACCTTCCAAGTTTTTTTTATAGGGCTTAGAAGAACTGAAGGACCACTGCAATAAGTGTGTGAATCTGAGAGGGGAATATGTTAAATAAAATCATAATTTACTGCTTGCCCTGTGTTTTCTTTTACCTAAAACCACCAGAACCTCTCTTAGAAAAAGTAGTGTAGGGAAGAAAATCTTCAGTTCCTTTTCAGTTAAAAATAAAATATTTCATTATATTGTTATATATACCAATTTCGTTTTGAATAGAAGATGATCGTATATGTGTGATTGTTTTCTATTAGAAGTGAAACTGGTATGTAATAATGCGTTTTGAAGTAATTTGATTAATTACAATTCAAAAGGAATTGTGCATTTTCTTATTCAGTTATTTTGCACACACGTATGCGCACACATGCACACACACATTCATTGTTTAGGTATTAGGCCACTAAACTGGCTGAACCCTCTAACATTTAAACCAGCCATATCTGGCCAAAATGTTCCATCTGCTTTATTTTCAAACTGGCCAGATCTGACTAATTACAGTAACCCTACAATAACATTGTAAAAGCTAACAGTTACCTCATCAAAATTTCAAAGCTACAAGATAATGCATGATGAATTCAAAACAATGTGAATAAATATGCATTACATCTGACAGAATAATGTGAATGCTAAAGGGTTAAATAAACTATCCATCACGGAGGTCTCGCTTTGGCTGTGCAAGCTGTATGGTTGGTGACCCCAACAGTGCTGGTGCTGTGAAAAACCCCTAGTACACTGTAAGTGGGTGCTAATCAGTTCAAATTAAAACAGAAAAAACCCAAAAAAACTAGAAGTATGGTTCTGAGAGGATTTAACTTTACACCTGTTTCAATCTTGTTTCTGTTTAGATCTTGTGTGTTTTTTAACACTTTTACTGGTGTGAGTCTTCGACTTGTGGCCATACTGAGGCAGTATATATTAATAAAACACTTGTTTATATGGCAGTACAGTTGTGTGTGTGTGTGTGTGTGTGTGAATGTTAGGGTGATTTTTTAAAATTTATATTTTGTGAAATTTTGATATTTGTGTATTTGTATTTTTTTGTATGCTTCTCTTACTATTGTTCAATGAAGAAAGAAATATGAATGAGTGTGACCTATAGGTAGCCAGTCAGACTGAAACTAATGGTCATGTGCCTCACCCAGGGGCATATAAACAATGGTTGCAGTGTAGTTTATGGCAATATATTTTTGAATATATAGCAGAAATTTTATTTTACCACTTTCCTATACAAGATTTCAGATATTATGTCTTCCTGACACTTTCTGTTTCTTTAGAGAAATAATAATAATAATAATAATCTTGGCAAAAGAAATAAAGAAATGTATGAATGTTTCTTGTTAGCTATTGTTTTCTTTGTCTTTTCTTTTAAACTCTTTATTTTCCTCATATTTGCTTTATTACACTTTGATGGAAGAACCTAGAAAGACATTTGCAGGTTCCTGAATCTAGGTTCCTGCTGTCCTCTCCTCGAACCAAACTTGTTGTTTTGAATTAAAGAACAAAAAACAAAAAAGCACTCACGCACACACACACAGACACACACACACACACACACACATACAATAAAAAGGAATTAGATAAGTAAAAATGAAAACAAATAAAAGAGAGAACGAAGAAAATGATGAAGAAGACATAGAAGAAGAACCTTAGAATTTATCATATCTGTCCAATTCCTGTTGTTTTTTTTTTATCTTCTTTCTCTGATTTCAAACATCAAATAAGAAAATAACAAACAAACAAAAAAATAGAAAAAGGGAGAAAAAAAGTTACATAAAAGATCTATCACCATCAGGCTTTGAATAGAGTCATAAAAACATGAAAATAAAGAATAGTATTGTGCTCTTTTTTCCTTCTTTCTCTTTTTGTTTCTTCTTTATATTAATAACACTGGTTCTTTTTAATGTTATATTCTCACCCTCTCTTATTCTCAATTCTTGAACTTTTTTTCAAATACTTGTTATTCTTACATTGTGCCTCATTCTGAGTGCGTGCATATGCGTATATGTATGTCTGTATGTATGTATGTATGTATGTTCTGTATTGAATTTTCTTGCTATTTTCTTTCTCGCAAATAAATTTTCACTTTTCTCTCGGCTCTAAATACATTATGAAAGCTTTCCAGTTTCAACAAATTTTATATGAAAGATATATATATATATATATATATATATATATACACACACACACATATATGGTAAATTTTAAATTTGTTGAAATTGGAAAGTTATATATGTATCTGTGTATGTTTGTGCATATCTATCTATTTATCTATCTATCCATCTATCTTTCAAATTTATCTATCTATCTAATCTATCTATCTATTTATCTATCTCTCTATTTATCTAATCTACCTATTTATCCCGTTCGAGATAAGCTCTACAGGCATGGTTTGAGACACACCGGACCGACCGACTTGCCCAAGATGCAGTCAGAGCGACGAAACCGTTCTGCACGCACTCGTGCAGTGTCCAAGCATTTCGGACCTGTGGGCTTATGCCAAATGGCTGCTGTCATGTGTGGGATGAGTGGGCCTGTCGGCCAAGTCTATCGTGTTGATTTCTCTGCCACCTTCCCTCATCCGGGAAGGCAATGCAGTCTTCATCATACTGGTGGCCATGGTGAAAGAATGTGTGTGGTGGACTTGAGCGAAAGGATTAGAGACAAACACTTACCTCTCTGACCAATTGCTCATCAACTTTTTCAAGTATCACTTGAAAAGGAAGGTGAGAATGGAGAGGCAGGTTTTGTCTCGTGAAAGTTTCAAAAATAGGTGGGTGAATGTGGCAAAGATGGTGCATGATAGTGACAAAACCACTTTGAGCATGATCCTGTAAATCAAAAAAAGGGAGAGAGCACTTTGTTCTTATGCGTTTATTCCCTTCCTGCCTGAGGTTACCGTGGTCTTTTCCGTAGGCCTTTCTTTCCATGGGTAAACCTAATCTTACTTTTTACATCTTTAAAATTCTTCTGTGATACACGATCCCTTTTGATCGTTTTTTTTTTTTTCCCAATCCCTTTTGATCAGAATTTTACTTTTTTTTTCTTATTTTTCCCCTTTTTTTCATTTTCGGAAAGAAAAATTCTACATTTGTATTTGTCCCTTCTGTGTTCAGCCCTGTGTGGCCAATAAAGAAAGTTATGTCTATCTATCTGTCTGTCTAACCTTGCTGTGTGTGTGTGTGAATGCACGTGGCTTAGTGGTGAGAGTATTCAGCTCACGATTGCAAGGTTTTGAGTTGACTTCCCAACGACACCTTGTGTCCTTGGGCAAGACACTTTATTTCACATTGCTCCAGTCCACTCAGCTGGTAAAAATGAGCTGTACCTGTAATTCAAAGGGCTAGCCTTGTCACACTCTGTGTCACGCTGAATCCTCCTGAGAACTACGTTAAAGGGTACACATGTCTGTCGAACGCTCAGCCACATGCACATTAATTTCATGTGCAGGCGATTCATTTGATCAGATCAACTGGAACTCTGATTGTTGCAACCAATGAGGTTCCAGTAGTAGTATGTATATGTATGTGTTATCTTGTTATATATGTGGTGTTTTGCCAGCCTTATTGGAACTAGAAATTTTGCACAGGCATTGCTTTGTCAGTGTTGGTCATTTTCATTTATGAGCTGATAGCCATCAGACACACACACACACACACACACACACATATTGTTTCCGTCATTAGACCTTGGCCATGCTGGTGCACACACCCTGAAGGGTCTAGTTGAGCAAATCACCTATTACTTATATTTCCATGGCCTGGTTCTTATTTTATTGGTCTCTTTTTGCCAACCCGCTAAGTTGTGGAGACGTGAACAAACCTGCACCAGATAACAAACAGTGGAGTGGAAACAAACACCAAGACACATGCACACACACATACATATGTATATACACAACAGGCTTCTTTTAGTTTCTATCTACTAAATCCACTCACAAAGGCTTTTGTCAGTGTGGAGCTGTAGTTGAAGACACTTGCCTAAGGTGCCATGCAGTAGGACTGAATCTGGAACCATGTGGTTGGGAAGCAAACTTCTGAACAGCCATGCCTGCACTTATTAATATTTATTCTATATATTACTCTTTTACTTGTTTCAGTCATTTGACTGTGGCTATGCTGGAGCACCGCCTTTAGTCAAGCAAATCAACCGCAGGACTTATTCTTTGTAAGCCTAGTACTTATTCTATCGGTCTCTTTCGCCGAACCGCTAAGTTACAGGGAGATAAACACACCACCATCGTCAAGCGATGTTGGGGGGACAAACACAGACACACAAACATATGCACACACATACATACATACATAATACATACATACATACATACATATATATATATATATATATATATATCTATATATATATATATATATATATATATATATATATATATATGCGACTGGCTTCTTTCAGTTTCCGTCTACCAAATCCACTTACAAGGCTTTGGTCAGCCCAAGGCTATAGTAGAGGACACTTGCCCAAGGTGCCACACAGTGGGGATGAACCCGGAACCATGTGGTTGGTAAGCAAGCTACTTACCACACAGCCACTCCTGTGCCTGAAAAATTTCTTAATTGTGTCACTGTATTTAGTAAAAAATTTTCTTAAAAACAAAACTTGTTAATCATATAACAAATCATTAAAAAAAAAAGAGACTAACATTGACATTATGGAAGGAAACTTTTGTGTAAGCACTTTTTGCTGCTTTCAACTTTTCAACGTGCATTTTACCTCCTTTTAAGAATTTTTTAAAATTAGCTAATAATTTTTAATTCAAGAAAACCTTTTATCAAATATATACAATGAATTATAATATAGACGTTTATATATGCATACAAATACACACACACACATATACATATGTACATACACACGCACTGTGTGTATATAAATGTTTGCGCATGTGTGCTTTTGGTTATACACATATTTTTTTTTATGACAGTATGTTTAATCTAATTATGTTTTGTCTCCTTGTTTGTGAATAGAAAATGTGTAGGTTCACTGTATCAGCTCCCAAGTTGTAAGCGAATTCTGGACAGCTGAGTGATGTGAATGAAATCCCAAGTGGTATTGAACCTACTTAACAATTCAACATGAAACAAAAGTTCTATTTTTTGTTTCTTGGAATAAATTTGTGTCAAACTCTTGTTTTGTCCTTTTTTTTATTTTATTGTTTGTGTGGTACAAGAAATATTTGACGTTCCTTAAGACAATACCAGAAACAACAACAGCAACAATAAGGACAACAACAAAATATCCTTCCTCTTTCTCCGCAAACTAAAGAATAGGTTTAGGAGAATTCAAAGTGGGGTTATAGGGGTGTCTATTTTTTTTTTGTCTGTCTTTGCCTTTTTTTTTTTTCCTTTGAAACCCTTTCTTCTCTGTAGAGTTGTCTTGATATATACATAGCCACAAACCTACCACAGAAACACAGGGGCTAATGAAACTAGCAGATATTCTTCAAACAACAAACAAGCAAAAAGCAACAAACAGCAAAAATGAGACAAAATTAAAAGACAAAACCTATTTTCTCAATAAGAATTCCCCTTTTCGCATTTTTGGGGTGTGACTCCCTTTCCTTTTCCAAGACACACAACTAAAGGTCTCTCTCTCTCTCACTTCTCCTTTTCTCTCTTTCTCTTTCATTCCATGACTCCTGCTATTTTCATTGTCCTCCTAAATGGAGAAAAAGTCTTTTGTTATGGTTTCTGAATTCTTTCTTTCTTTTTTGTTTATCTGCAAAATCAGTGTTGTAACAAATTACCACACACACTCATATTTCCACTAGGGAAATGCCTCTTTATCTATTGTCCACACACATACGCATACTTATGTCAGAGACAGTGGGAGATTTCACTTAAGACACATCAGAAAAGCTATGGAAAAGTTCTTCTGGACAAGCTCCAATGTACTGCAGCGTATTATAAAAACAAAAACAACAAATGTCAAAAGCACATGTATGTATGTGTGGGAGCCTCTACATACTAGAAGTAGCTTCCAAATCTCCCTCAGATCATGCAATTTATTGCATTGGAAAAAAAGGTGAAGGGATTTCCTTACACTAGATTACCCTACCATTGGTTTACTCTACATCTTTCAGTTCCCTCGGAGTATGCTGTTTTGGTACCCTTGATTTAATATATATATATATGTGCTAGCATGGAAAGCGGATGTTAAACGATGATGATGATGATGATATATATATATTGTTTCTGTGAAGCTGTGTGAAAAAGCATTACGCCCTAGCAGTTGACGAACCTGTGGAAGAGGTAGACCCAAGAAGACCTCGGATAAGGTGGTGAAGCACGACCTTCGAACATTGGGTCTCACCGAGGCAGTGACTAGTGACTGAGACCTTTGGAGATATGCTGTGCTTGAGAAGATCCGGTAAAGCCAAGTGAGACCATAACCCGTGGCCTATGACTGGTGTATAACCAGCCCACTTATGAGTATCCTTCATTCATTGGACAATAAACTTTGCTTGCAAAGACCTGTTGAGGCAAGTGAAATCAAAATTGCTGACGTGGCCAATGACAGTACCGCCTGATTCGCACCTGTGCCTGTGGAACATTGAAAGCACCATCCAAGCGTGATCGTTGCCAGGGCCGCCAACTGGCTCCCATGCCAGTGGCATGTAAAAAGCACCGTTCTAGCGTGATCGATGCCATTGTCACCTTACTAGCACCTGTGCTGGTGGCATGTAAAAAGCAACGTTTGAGCATGGTCATTGCCTGTCTGCTTGACTGGTCCTCATGCCTGTGGCACGTAAAAGCACTACACTCTCGGAGTGGTTGGTGTTAGGAAGGGTATCTAGCTGTAGAAACTTTGTCAGATCAGATTGAAGCCTGGTGTAGCCTTCTGGCTTGCCAGTCTTCAGTTAAACCATCCAACTCATGCCAGCATGGAAAGCGGACGTTAAATGATGATGATATATATATATATATATATATATATATATATATATATATATACGTATATATTTATGTGCACAATGGGATTTTTTCAGTGGGACTGAACCTGGAACCATGTGGTTGGAAAGCAAGCTTCTTACCACACAGCCATGCCTGGACCTATGCTATAAATATAAAATAAAATAAAATCTTGCTGATCTTCGTAATGATTATTTAACTTCTGTTTATGAATCATAATTATTTAACTTTTGTTGGTGAGTCCGTTACTAGAGTCATACATGTTTAACAGATTTTTCAAGAATCTTTGTAGATTCCTCTAAACTATGCCCGTTTGGGTTTAAGAAAAGAAATTTTATAATTTGTTTGTTTATTCTTTCATTATTTTACTAGTTTTAGGCATTGGACTGAAACCATGCCTTGTCAACTCCTTCAAGGGTTTTATTCAAGTATGTCTGGGTCTTGGCCAACCCGAAACTTTGTGATTGGGGAACCTGGATTTCTGATGTCATTATCAACTTTTCCCTTATAAAAGTTTAATAGGCACAGGAGCTACTGTGTGGTAAGAAGCTTGTTTACTAACCACATGGTTCTGGGTTCAGTCCCACTACTATAGCCTTGGGCTGACCAAAGTCTTGTTGGTGGATTTGGTAGATGGAAACTGAAAGAAGCCTGTTGTGTGTGTATATATATATATATTATCGTCATCGTTTAACGTCCGTTTTCCATGCTAGCATGGGTTGGACGATTTGACTTAGGACTGGTGGACCAGGAGGCGACACCAGGCTCCAATCTGATTTGGCAGAGTTTCTACAGCTGGATGCCCTTCCTAACGCCAACCACTCCGAGAGTGTAGTATATATATATATATATATATATATATATATATATATATATATATATATATATATATATATGCATGATAGCTTGGGATAATAGGTTTGCCCTTTCTTATCTTGCATGAGGAATACCGAATGTCTTCATACACTACCTGCTTGATAAGAAACTCAGACCCTCCCATATCCCTGGCGATGGACTTGATTGACTTGGAGGGATCGTTGTCAAACATGGCCTGGATCTTACTATCAGATTCAGGAGTTCTTTTCTTATCAGAATGATCAGAGTGAGTTTTCTGAGTTTCTGTACTGTCCTAATCACAAATCCTTCCGAATCCTCTGCACTGTCCTCAGATTGACACCAAAACCCTGTGAAATGTTTGCATTGGTGCTTCTAGTGTGAAAGCCAAGCAGTACAGCATGCCATTTTCAAATTTCTGGCGGAATGAATTGTGTCATGGTGCTGTTTTTCTCACAGATGACGCCCAACTGACCCTGCTTTACCGTGTAGTCAACAAAATCAAAAACAAACAGTGCGCATGTACAAAATTAAAAATATAAAATGGTGACAATTTACTCATCGCACCCAAAATATATATATATATATATATATATATATATATATCATCATCATCATCATCATCGTTTAACGTCCGCTTTCCATGCTAGCATGGGTTGGACGATTTGACTGAGGACTGGTGAAACCGGATGGCAACACCAGGCTCCAGTCTGATTTGGCAGAGTTTCTACAGCTGGATGCCCTTCCTAACGCCATATATATATATATATATATATATATATATGAGCTGGTAGAATCATTAGCATCCCGGGCGAAATGCTTAGCGGTATTTCGTCTGCCTTTACTCTCCGAGTTCAAATTCTGCCGAGGCTGACTTTACCTTTCATCCTTTCGGGTTCGATTAAATAAGTACCAGTTACGCACTGGAGTCGATGTAATCGACTTAATTCTTTTCTCCTTGTTTCTCCCCTCTATGTTTAGCCTCCTGTAGGCAATGAAGAAATATATATATATCTGTCTGTGTGTCTTTGTGTATGTGTTTGTCCCTCTACACCACTTAACAAGTATCAGTGTATTTACATAGCAGTTCAGCAAAAGAGACCAATAGGATGAGTGGCAGGCTTTATAAAAATAATAAGTGCTGGCGTTAATACGTTTGACTAAAATTCTTCATGGCAGTGCCCAGCATAGCTGCAATCTAAAGAAAATGCTTGCTCAAGGTGCAGTGCAGTGGAACTAAACTTAAGACCACATGATTGGGAAGCAAGCTTCTTAACCACATAGCCATGCCTGCATTTACAATTGTTAGGGAATATTCATAACCACACAGTTATTCTGGCACCCACACAAGATGCTTTATCTATTTTTATTAGATTTCTGTAGATACTCAAAGTTGTCACACTAAATCAGTAATATGGTTAACAGTTAGAAGTGAGAACAACAAATTATTTAAAAAGAAGTATTTAACTCTGACTATTTATCTAACTGTTTATGTCATCAATTTCCTGTTTGAACCAACATAGTAAAGTTAAGTTTCCTGGAAGCTAGCTATGTCAGTGTTCATTTTGTAAATTATTGTGATCAAATTAATGTTTTGTAAGAGTACTGTTGTTACAATGATATCTGAATCTGTATGAGAAAACTAAACTTATTGTGAGAGTGAATCTTACTTTTTTCTGAAGAACACAATTATCGTTTGACTCGTTGTATATAAACTATGATGACAGAAGTCAAGTGTATGTTGTATGTAATATAACAGCAAGGTTAGTTTTTTATTTTTTTCTTCATCTGTTTCTATCTGTTTCTGTATCAGAAATGGTTAACAAAATTTTGTATGACAAAATCATTGTATAGCAAATTTATTATTATCTCTATATTATTTCTTCAGTGAAATATATGGTATAGAGAAAATAAGCGAAAGAAAACTAAATGAACATGCTCTTGTTTGTTATTATCATCGGTATCAAAGATGATAGCTGTGTTGTGTAAGACATGCGAAAACATTTTGCACATTTTTAAGGAAACTTCCGATGACAATCTATAGATCTGGAACATACACTGTCTTTGAATAAATCTCTCTTCTCTGCTCTGTCTTCTGTTCTCTTCTGAGCTTAATGTTTTCTAGGCATGTACCTATCTTCTTGTGTAAGGCTTTTTATATAAAAACATTAAAGAAATATAATATTTTTATTTTTTGGATCCTTCACATGACATGTCATTTCCCTTTCTTCGACTGTTCTCTATTTCATAGAATAGTTTACATATTTGGTTGTTCGTTATTTGTTTTTTTTTTCTTCCCTATTTTGCAATAGTAGCAATTATTTATTGTTCAATGTAAAGCATAGGCTGAAGTTTCAAATCCACTTAAAGTTCAGTATTCTGTATTTTGTCCATCCGTTTGTTTTTCCATGGGATTTTATTTGAGGCAGGTTTTTTTATGGCTGGATGCTTTTCCTGTCATCAACCCTATTTGTTTTTCAAATAAGTTACTGCCTTTTTATTCTGCAAGACTTTGAGAGAATCTGGTCATGTCAGTATCAGCACTGTTTTGCACGCATGCTGACATGTGTGGAATGTCAGCATTCATGCCGATTTGTACACGTGCACACATAAGCACCCATATGTACACACACACACACACACACACACATTCATTGACACACATGTGTATATATCTATATGCATGCATACATGCACACATCCATGCAAATAATCATGTGTATACATATGTGTTTGTGTGTGTGTGTGCATGTGTGTGTGTGTGTGCATGTGTGTGTGTGCATGTGTGAGTGAACCACATTGGAATTTGAAATCAGAATGTAAAGATGGATAAAATGCCACTAAGCATTTTGCCCAGTGTGCTAACTAGGTTACCGATTCTGCCAGCTTGCTATCTAAATGCATTTAGTATTATTGAACTGTTTTTCACTGGAGAGGTTCTTTCAGTCTTCAGTAAATTCTCTCCTGTCCAGCACCCCTGGGGCCAGAATGTTTCCAGATAGCTAAATTTTCTGGATATCTGATCGTCCATCCATCCGTTTTTCCCACTCAATATTCATGGGATTGTTATGAGGTTAGTTTCCTCAGGCACCTCCTTCATAGGGTCCTGTCAGAAGGAACCATCATTATACTTTCCGGTTGGATTCCCAGCCATGACCAAGTGAGACTGCGGATATCATCCAACCATCTTGTTCTTGGTCTACTTTTTGGTCGCTTGGTAATTGGTTTGACTTGAAGGACCTGGTTTGCAATTCTTTCCTATGGCATACTAATCATACGTTAGTATTACTGGAGTTATGACCTCTAAATGTGGAGAATTATGAGGGGTTGCTGAAAAGTTCCTGGCTTTAAGGGTATCGCGAAAGGCCTGGCTGGAGGCCCAACCTTCCAAGTTCTTTCACAGAGCTTAGCGTAACTGAAGGATCGCTGTGATATGTGAATCTGAGAGGAGAATAAGTTGAATAAAATCACGATTAACTGAACCTCCTGTATTTTCTTTTACCAAAAGCGAGGAACTTTTCAGGGTATTTCTGGTTCAGGAATTGAATTCATGACCGTGTTTTTGAGAGCTGAACAGTCTTAAGCACCGGGCAATGTATTTTCATTTATGTGACATAAAAGAAAAACCAAAATAACTACATTCTTGCTTTATTATAATATATAAGCGAAAAAAGACTTATGTGAGGTGATTGAATTTTTGTTTTATTTCTTATCCTCTTCTAAGTAAATTTTTTAAGCTTAAATTTTTTTTTGTTATTAAGGAAAAAACAAACAAAACCAAACAAAAAGACAAACATAGATTGCTAAATATGAAGGAGATAATGTAAGTCTTATTAAATGAAGTGTTATATATTCATATATATACTTCTGCATATGTTTCTGTGCGATGTGTATTTGTGCGTGTATATATTTATGGAAATATGAATATGCTTGAATATATGTATATTATGTGTGTCTGTATGTGTGTATATATGTGTGCATGTATAAAAATAACACATATATATATGTATATATGAATGTTTACATTTATATAATGTTATATATATATATATTTATTTATACACACACTTTATTATATACATAATTGAGACATTATTATTTTATGTGTGTGTATATATATATATATATATATATATATATATGTATATATATATATATATATATGTATATATATATATATATATATATATATTTGTGTTCTTACTGTCACAATAAATTAATACACTTCAAAGGCAATTTATAAATGTGAAAAAAAAACAACAAAACAAAACGAAAAATATAAACAAGAAGAAACCCAAAATACAAATAAAAGAAAACCCTCTCAAAATTTCTACATAAAATAGAATATTACCATCACTTCCCGATTTGCTTATGCCTTTCTAGTATTTGTTATTTGTGTCTCTTTGTGAAATCTCAATTTATTCTAAGACACACCATTGTCAGTTAATTGTAATATTTGTTCACACCACACTATTCTTCTTCTTTCTGACCAAATTTTATCTCCTATATTGCTTCGTTAATGTGTCATGGGTATTTATTTTGCCATTTGCTATATTTGAATGTATTCATTATAATTCAATAAACAGTGAAACCTTGTAATCTCAAATGTTTTCTTTTTTCTTTCTTTTAGTTTTTGTGTGTTAAGAATGGTAAATCTTTTGTAACTTATAAAGTGATAGATTGCGAATGTTCGTCAGTTGTTTGCCAAGATTTAGTAGAAAATTTTTTTTTTTTTGAACTCTGGTACACGGAATTTGACAGTACGGTTCAATTCTGGTTTGATCATGCTACTTGATGTTTCTGCTATGTGCTGTTAGATGGCCAATCCATTCCTTGACATTTCATCATCATCATTATGAACCTTCTAGACATTACTGCCTTGAGTCCTAGAACTCATTGGGTAGTTCCCACTTCCTTCAGTATAAGTGATTGAAATCACAATGTTCTCACTGTATGGAGTGCCAGTCTACTGCGCAGGGCGAGAAGATGGTGTGTTTTGTTCAAGAACACAGCACACCTCCCAATCCAGGAAATGAAATCAAGGTCTTGTGATTATGAGTGCCACAGCCTAATCTCATTGAGAACTTAATCTATTGCCCAACACCACTCATTATTCCCGTGATGTAGGGGCACCAAGTTGCTAGAAACCACAGTGCACCAGAGAAAATGATTTAAAGTAGTTAACTCTGGCCTCTATTCTCTGAGTTCACCTTAAGTGATCCTAACTTTCATCCCCACCAAAGCTAAGAGGAGACAAAGATTTCTGGTGCATCATTGCAAGATATCTTGGGTGCATCTGCTTGAAGAATTAAGTGAGACTCCGACAAGGTACTAGACCCTCTTCCCCCACCGAGAAAATCCTGCAGCAGTGAATATCCCTTTGGATATTGTTTTTTCTTTACACAATAAAAATATTTTATGAAAGTAAAATTTTATAAAAAAAAAAAGTTAAAATATTTATTATTGATTAGAACAATAACAGTTTTGCTTGGGAGGATTTTGTCTTCAGGGAGATTTTGTTCTGATACCCTCAGACAATCATGTCCAAAATATGATTTTGGCCTGAGGCTGGAGTAAAAATATAATTATTCACTCAACTAATTTCTCTTTTACTTTCATAGGCGCAGGCATGGCTGTGTAGTAAGTAGCATGCTTACCAACCACATGGCTCGGGCCGACCAATGCCTTGTGAGTGGATTTTGTAGATGGAAACTGAAGAAGCTTGTCGTATATATACATATATATATGTGTGTGTATGTGTCTGTGTTTGTCCCCCCACTATCGCTTGACAACTAATGTTGATGCGTTTATGTCCCTGTAACTTAGCAGTTCGGCAAAAGAGACCGAAAGAATAAGTTCTAGACTTATGTCAATTTGTTCGACTAAAGGAATAAAAGAATAGTTAATTGAGGATTGTGGTTGCAACATCCTAATCACTGAGCCAAGTACTTTCCAGTCATTGACATTGAGTGGGTTGATATTTCTGATCACCATAATCTATTATTCATAACAGAAACTATAAATTTTTGAACTGTTGACTTCATCTTTAGAGATGGAAGATATTTCATGGCTAAGTAAGAAGGCAGACAAATCCCAAATCCCCTGCTCGATCTGTAGAAAAGGTGGAGGTTGAAACTCCCTAAGATGTACCCAGTGTAAGCTATAGACACATAAGAGGTGCAGCAATATCAGAGGAAGATTAACAGGGAAGATAGTTTTTGTGTGTGGAAGATGCACATGTACAATAAGCACCAAAAAATGTACAGAAAATAGTTTCCATCATATGCCAGTGGGGAAAACTAGAAATAGTTGATAGCTTCTGTTACCTGGGTGACCGAGTCAGTAGCAGGGGTGAATGTTCTGAGAGCATAGTGCTAGTATAAGAATGGGCTGGGCAAATTACAGAGAGCTCCTACTTCTGGTGGTCACAAAGGGCCTCTCGCTCAGAGTGAAAGGCAGACTGTATGATGCTGGTGTGCAAACAGCCATGTTACATGGCAGCGAAACATAGGCTTGTAAGAAAGGAAACTAGTGTGTTCCGCTGGATGTGTAATGTCAGCGTGCATGCAGGACAGAGTGTAAGTGCCCTGGGAATCGAACTCACTACCTCATGAATGTGAGTCTGATGCTCTAACCACTGAACCATGTGCCTTACATGTGTGTGTGTGTGTGTGTTTGTGTGTGTGTGTATATATATATATATATATATATACACACACACACACACGAGGGGCTGCTGAAGAGTTCCTGGCTTTGGGTAAAAGAAAATACAGGAAAATCAGTAAATTATGATTTTATTAAACATATTCCCCTCTCAGGTTTACACACTTATTGCAGTGGTCCTTCAGTTTTTCTAAGGTCTGTAAAAGAACTCAGAAGGTAGAAATATTTCATTAAAAGATTAGAATTACCCGTGTGAGGATGACACAGATTTGTGGAGTTTTCCGTATTTTTTTACGTTCCATAAAATCCACTTGTACTGATGCCACATAAGGGCATGCATGCTGACCCTATGTAATAAGCACTTGTGCTGGCATCACATAAAAAGCACTTGTGTTAGCGCCATGTGTTGAGCACTCATGCCTATGCCACATGAAGAGCACTCATGCGAGCGCTATGTAAAAGGAACTTGTGCCGATGCCACATGGAATACACCCGGCACACTCTGTAATGTGGTTGGCATTAGGAAGGGCATCTGGTTGTAGAAACCATGCCAAGGAAGACAAATGGAACCTGAGTAACTCTCTGGTTGGTCAGCTCTTGTTCAACCCATGCTAGCATGGAAAATAGATGTTAAATGATGATGATGGTGACCATGATACACACACACATGTACACATACACCCATGCCACCAGTGAACTCATGCCAGCATGGAATATGGGCATATGGATGTCAATGATGATGTATGTATGTATGTGTGTGTGTGTGTATCTGCATACTGTATCTATTTAAATAGCTTAATATGACCAGACTTCTTGTTTTCGCTTTTTAAAATCTAATGCATATATGTACGTACATTTGTTTGATTTTTTTCTTTCTTCTTTCGTTCTTAGATGGGAATTAGTCTGTATAAAATACACTTAGTAGTACTCAAGAGGTTTAAACTTGAGCAGGTAGTGGAGTAAATGTAAGGTTAAGCAAATTAGTGTAAGGATAACTTGCTTATCCTTACATTTACTCCTCTATCTATCTATCTATCTATCTATCTATCGATAGATAGATAGATAGATAGATGGACAGACATACATACATGATATTAAGAAATAAGTCTTAACTATTCATGTTACAACTAATATATTAATATGTGTGTGTGTGTCTGCATGTGCACCTCTGTGGTGTATGTGTATATATATATATATATATATATATATATATATATATATTTATTTAAACAGTTTCATATGACCAGTCATTTCATTTTTTTTCTACTATTTATAATAGAGAGTATTTGACTCTTGACCCAGAAGAACTTTTGAACTTTGACATATGTTTTGTTTTTCACCATTTAATCAGCTTCAGAAAATATTTACTTACTATTAACAGGCCAACTTGTATTAGCACCTGAGCCATTAATTCCTGGTATGGTTCTTGTTTGTTTTAATTTGCCTCATAAATCTCCTCCTGAATCTCTGTAATTCTCTGAGGCAGCTGGGAACATTTTATTATAGTAGCCATCTTGGTGGAATATGTTCTTTATTCAAAGACAGGTGTCTTTCTGCTAAATACTGTTTTTCTTTTTGGGAAATCTTTGTAGGTTTACAGTTTTTTTTTTTTGCTGTTTATTTCACTTTCTTTTTTTTTGGGGTTAATATTCCACCTCCTCTTTTTCTCCCTCTTCCCTTGGTCTCCCCTCCCCCACCAACATCAACCCAGCTGTCTCCAATCCTTCTTGTTATTTATTGATGAGAAAGAAATATATTTTCATCTGGCTTGATCCAACTATTAATTGTCTAATGAACAGCAGATTTACATATTGTACTCAATGTAATGGAAATATATTGATGGCTTTGATGAGTGTTAGGTCAAGCTATATCAAAGACCTTTAATTAGCTTTAAAAATGCAAGCTCAACTCATTTTGTTTATTAATATATTTCAATTAAGCAGATTGAGATGTCCCATCTTTTCGACTGTGAATCTGACCAGCTTCTTCATTTCAGCATCACAGACTATGAGAAAAACCTATCGACAGTTGCTGCTTAACCTGCTAGAAATAACAGCCAAATCTCCCTCAATTCATCTGAGTGAAAAATGGATATATTAAACAATGTATATACGCAAAAACGATGTTGGCATTAGGAAGAGCATCCAGCCATAGAACCCATGCCACAACAGACAGTTGGAGTCTGGACAGCTCCCTGCTAGCCATCTCCATGTCAAACCATCCCACCCATGCTAGCATGGGGAGCGGACATTAAACGATGACAATGATGATATGGTCATAACTGGAATATTTTTAATCATAGCTCTGCTCCATCATGTCTGGCCTTTGACCAAGAAACAACAGCAGCAACAGCATGTGAATTGTTATGCCAACTGTGACAGTATTTGAGTACCAACAGCACTTTACCTATAGTAAGGCTCTGATACCTAGTATTTATCTGTTGAACTTATCTTTTATCATTTATCCTTTACTTGTTTCTGGCACTGGACTCTGGTCATGCTGGATCACTACCTTAACTCTTTAGCATTCATATTAGTCGGTCAAATATAAAGCTTATTTATTCACATTGTTTTGAATTAATCATGCATTATTTTGTAGCTCTGAGATTTCTATTATGGGATTGTTTACTTTTAGCATGACATTGTAGGGTTGGTGTTAGAGACTGGATTTGGCCAGTTTGAGCATAAAACAAACAGAATATTTTGGCCGGATATGGCTGGTCTAAATGGTTAAACGGGTTTTAGTCAAACAAATCGACCCCTGTGCTTTTTTTTTTTTTTAGCCTAGCATTTAGTCATTTGCCAAACCACTAAGTTATGGGGTTATAAACAAACCAACATTGGTTTTCTAGTGGTGGGACAGGAAAAACAGAACACAACATATGAGTAAATGTATATTTTTATTAATATTTGATAAGTTGGCTCACATGAAACTCTCAGTCCTTGAGCCACTTTGTTGTTTCTGCCAAATAATATATATCTATATATAGATATACACACACACACACACACATATATATATATATATATATATATATATATATATATATATATGTCAGTAAATAGTGGAGTTGTGTTAACCGCACGTGGAGAAATAATAGGAAAATGAAAAATAATAATAATAAGGCAGAATGCTAAACTGAAAGCATATTTTAATATAGATGTGCATAAGGAGAATTAAAAAGGATTTCTAACCGGCGTTCATTGCATGCCAAATTTTCAAGATGAGGGGAAATGAAAATAATGTTTTTTACAAAAATATTAAAAAATATATAAAAAAATAAATATACCAATACATTATATTGTCTTTGAGTTTTTAAAGTTCAATGGTAATCCATGTAGACAAATGTTAGATAGATTAGGATGCATGGAATTAAGAATCGTGCTGTGTTTAAAAAAGGCTGAGAGTTTATGTGTTAAACAGGAAGTGTGGTGTCAAAACAGGAAGTGTGTGTGTAAGGGAAGACAATTCTGTGGGTTTTATACTCTTTAGTTGGAGTTCTGGACTCTTTGTCAACAGGAAGTTTATGTATGTTCTTAGAGAAACAAGAAGTAAATTTATATGTATTTCAATGGGTAGGCGAGAGAATACATATAAATTTATTTCTTGTTTCTCTAAGAACAGACATAAACTTCCTGTTGACAAAGAGTCCAGAACTCCAACTAAAGAGTACCCACAAAATTGTCTTCCCTTACCACACTTCCTGTTTTGACACCACACTTCCCGTTTAACACACAAACTCTCAGTCTATTTTAAGCACAGCATGATTCTTAATTCCATGCATCCTATTCTATCTAACAATTATCTACATGGATTACCATTGAACTTTAAAAACTCAAAGACAATATAATGTATTGGTATGTTTATTTTTTTTTATATATGTTTTATATTTTTGTAAAAAACATTATTTTCATTTCCCCTCTTCTTGAAAATTTGCCATGCAATGGAAGCCGGTTAGAAATCCTTTTTAATCCTCCTTATGCACATCTATATTAAAATATGCTTTCAGTTTAGCATTCTGCCTTATTATTATTATTTTATTACTTTTTTTTTCCTATATATATATATATATGTGTGAGGGGCTTCTTTCAGCTTCTGCCTACCCCAAATGCACTCATAAGACTTTGTTTATGCTAGAACTATAGTAGAATACACATGCTCATGGTGGTGTCCGGTGAGACCAAACTCAAAGCTACATGGTTAGGAAGCAAGCTTCTCAACCACACAGCCATACCTGAGCCTATATGCTACTTTATTTCTTCATCTATTTAATACTAAGGCAACTATGACTTGGGTTTAGAACTATTTGCAGAATCTAATTTGCAGACTATCTTCACAGACCTAATTAGTTTTGTTTGAGCTGAACTTTGATGTATGAATAGGATTAATGGTGTTGCCCTTAATAAGATAAATCTGGCTAATACAGGACAGCTAAAGGAACACAGTGATAAATATACCTTCTGTTAGAAATGCCAGAAGCAATACAAATTGTTCTCTGTAGCTTCCTGTAACTAAAGATTCATAATTTGATTTCATAAATTGTGAAGTTTAGAAGCAAAGGCTCACCAAACTTGGTTGTCCACGAAAATTCATTGCTATCATGTGACATCTGCCCAACAATGTAGAAGCTAAAAACAAAGCCAGTCTTCTATCACGTATCAGTTTAACACTTTGGTGTTCAGATTACTTTGGCAAATATAATGATTATTTATTTTATTATTTCACTTGTTTCAGTCATTTGACTGTGGCCATGCTGGAGCATCGCCTTTAGTTGAACTAATCGACCCCAGAATTTATTCTTTGTAAGTCTAGTACTTATTTTATTGACCACTTTTGCTGAACCACTGAGGATGTAAACACAGCAGCATCGGTTGTCAAGCGATGATGGGCGGACAAACACTGACACACATACACACACACACACATATATGATGGGCTTCTTTCAGTTTCCATCTGGCAAATCCATTCACAAGGCTTTAGTCGGCTCAAGGCTATAGAAGAAGACACTTGCCCAAGGTGCCGCACAGTGGGACTGAGCCCGGAGTCATGTGGTTGGGAAGCAAGCCTCTTACCATACAGCTGCACGTTAATTTTCTCAATTAAGCATGCATTATCTTGTAACTTCGTGATTTTGATGATATTATTGTCTTATTTTTATACCGATCGTGTAGGGTAGGTGTGAGAGGCAGGACCTGGCAAGTTTAAATATAGAACAGGTAGAATATTTTGGCCAGATATGGCCGGTTTAAATACTAGAAGGTTAAAGTGAGAACTAGAGTAAGGTGAGAATGCATGATATCACCCATGTTCCTAACAGTCATATATCTTTGAAATCTGATCTCACACAAACATACATGCACACACACACACACACACACACACACATGTATTTACACATTACTTTATGTATGTTGAACAAATGAGAGAGGAATGTTCAGTGTCCAGCAGTAGTTCTCAACTGGAGTTCATATGACCACTGGGGGTGGGGGTGAGCATATAATATTTTAGGGTATCCACTCAAGAAAAAAAAGTAAATTGGGGATCCATAGTTGTATTTTAAAGGTCCATGAAAAAATTTTTTAATTTAGATTTCTTTGTTGCAAGGTTTCTCTGTCTAATGTTTTCACGGTTCAACATATTTCCAGTCACTGAAACATGTTCTCTCAGAGAGTGCTCTTGCAAACTTACTCAAGTGAACGTGTGAAAAACAAAATAGGAATTTTGAAAGCAGTATTAATAAAACTACTTTCTAAACTTTAAATGACTATGGAGGTCCACCAGAATAAAATACTAAACAAAGAGGTCCATAGGTAAAAAAAATGGTTGAAAAACCACTATTGTAGAGGATTTTTTTCTTTTTTTTTTTGTTACTTATTTATTATTTGATTTCATAAGTTGTGAAGTTCTGAGGAAAAAGGCTCATCAACCTTGGTTGTCCACAAAAATTCAATGCAGTCATGTGACTTCTGAACAACAAGATGGAAGCCAGAGTGGGCCCCAATCTTCTTAAACTGAAAATTGAAGTAAAGCAGGGATGCAAAATTTCCCCAATACTATTTGTTTTCATTCCTAACGACTATATTTCTCTTAAATATATATATATACACACACACACACACACACACACACACACACACACACACACACACACACACACACACACACACACACACACACACACACACACACACACACACACACACATACATATGTGTGTGTGTATATTTTTATTGATATTTAGTAGAAACATCAGAGTGACTCAAGGTCCGAGAGTTTCATGCATTATCACTTAGCAAGCTACTCGATCGACACCTGTATATATGTGTATCTTTTACTTGCTTCAGTCATTTGACTGTTGCCATGCTGGGGCACCACCTTGAAAAGTTTTTAGTCAAATGAAATGACCCCGAGTAGTATTTTGTTTTAAGCTGGTACTCATTCTGTTTTTTTCACTTTTGGTGAACTACTATGTTATAGGGACGAAAACAAACCAACACTGGTTGTCAAACTGGTGGGGGACAAACACAAACAGAATCACATGCACACACAGACAAACACACACACACACACACACACACACACAACAGGCCTCTTACAGATTCTGTCTACCAAATTCATTCACTAGGCTTTGGTTGGCTTGAAGCTATAGTAGAACACATTTGCCCAACATGCCATACAATGGGACTGATCCTGGAATCATGTGGTTGAGAAGCAAACTTTTTTCTACACAGCCACACCAGCACCTATTGGTCTATCTATCTATCTATCTATCTATCTATCTATCTATCTATCTATCTATATATATATATATATGTATATATATTTATTAAACAAAATTAGATAAAGCCAAGACTGTCAGTAGTTTTTAGGACATTTATAAAGAAAATGATATAGATATAGTCTTACAGCTGTTTCTGGGATATTATGGATATTCCTTCATCAGAGATGATGTGGGATGGTTAAGTAGAGGTAAATATTTGAGTTTGAAATAAGGAATTATTATGGAAAATGGTGAGATAGGGAATATATATATATACACATATATATATATATAATACCTACACTAGAAATAGGATAGTGATGCTGTGCATGGAGCTCTAAACACACCACTAGTAATCCTGCATCTAACTGTACACACAAAACTAGTGTATGTTTATATATATATATATATGTATATGTATATATGCATATTCTGTTGCTCTGTTTATATAAATGCTTCATACATTTGAAGAATATATTTTAGCTGATATTCAAATTTGAAAATGTCTGTGTTAAAAAAGGAAAAAAGACAACAGTTCAAAAACAAAAAAAAAGAAAAGAAAGCAAAATCTCAGGTAATAAAAGAAATAGGAAAAAATTCAATGTTTAAATAGGAAACCAACAATATTGTTATGTGTGGCGATATAATATGTTTTAATGTGTGGTTATATAGACTTTATATTGATTTTTACCTTAATGATTGACTTTTGCAATAATGATAGACAAGGATGAGTAATTCTAGGTAATTGCTAATTTTATGTTCGTTATGTGAAATAATTGATTTTGTCCTGCCAGGCTGGATTTAATATTTCACTGGTGTCAGATAATGATAGGCATTACAT
>NC_142940.1:41021286-41026286 GCF_046866305.1 Octopus bimaculoides
TGGTAACTTATTCTATTAATCTCTTTTGTCAAACAGTTATGAATATGTGACCGGCTTCTTTTAGATTCTGTCTACTAAATATTTACTCATTCGTCAGCCTGGCACTGTTACTATAGTAGAAGACACTTGCCCAAGGTGCTGCTCAGTAGGACTGAACCTGAAAGCATGTGGTTGCAAAGTCAACTTTTTAACAATGCAGCCATGCTTTTTTTTTTTTTAAATTGCTTTTGAAGAACTTTTTCACATCTCCAAATTTTTCACTTAACTCCTACAAAGTTGAATTGTAGAAAATTGTGAAAAACTCCAACCAAAAAATGTCGTATCTGTCAGCATCAAATAAATATCTTACCTAAGCATTTCACTTTCTGTATTATAATGATTTCAATATGAACTGCTCCTCCCTATATATTTGCGACATTGGCAATCCTACATCTTGCCCCTTTCTTTTTTGCAATTTTCGTCTCCTTTTTGCTTTTATTACTTACCATTCTGCCACTATTTTTTCTCTTTACAAATGCTATTCAGAATCATTGCATCCCTTCGCACATGTATCCAAAATATGAAAACTATTTTTCTATCCTCCTTTTTGTCCCCTTCTTCGTCTTTCATAGTCCAACCCTCCTTATCACCTTTTCCTATTTATTCGTTTAATTTTCCTAACATTTTGTGCATATCGTTGCTTGCTCATGTTAGATTGTTTATTGCTGTTGTATAACAAGCTTTATGATGCTATGTATTTATATCTTTTATAACGATATATCTTTTATAACACACTATATTGCTTTATTGCTTATTGGTATTGTGTAGTTTGGTTTATTGGAATCTGTATCTGGTTATAACTGGCCATATTTCTATTGTGTGATAACAGACCAGCATTTTGGCTTTCACTGCTGGCAGTTTCTTTATAGCTTGTTGTTAACAATAATGTTATATATGTATGTGTGTATATAAATATATGCACATACACACTCACTTCAATATCGTGGGATAACAATGTGTTATGTGCATCATATTTAATGTTATTATAATTGTATTTCAAAGCCACAACCTTTATTTTATGGTGGTGGAAGCATATGAGCAGTGCAAAAAAAAAAAAAAAAAAAGTAAGAAAAAGATGCCTTGTGGTATTTAGGCATCATTCTTTACATTCTGAGTTCAAATCCTACCTTGGCTAACTTCACCTTTCATTTCCCCCCAGGGATGATGAAATACGGTTTTCACTTTTGTTACTCTATATCTCACTCAGCAGAGTAAAAATTGTGAATGCCACTACATATATATATATATTTATACATACATACAATGTATATATATATGTGTGTGTGTGTGTAATGTATGAATGTGTGTATGTATCTTTTCAATGCTTCAGTATTCAATTCTTATATTAATGGTGCATATGCATACTGTTAATGTGTTTTTATCACTTGCAAATCCTGAAAAGCAACTTACAAACTTCCCTGTGCATAGTATTACAACACTGGTTCACTGTGCTGTACACCAGTGGGACAAAGGATTAGTATTTTTTTTTTGTATTGTATTTCATTGTATTGTATTTCTTTGTTGACACTCTAAATTCTGTTAGTCTATGTGAAATTTTTTGTATTTCATACTCTGTTAGGAATGTTTTCAGTATTTGTACATATGCGTACACACACATGCGCACACACACATGTATATATGCATAATATATATATAAATAATATATATATATAAATAATATATATACATATATATATGTACATGCATACCTATGTATGTATATAGGTATGCATATATGGGTACAGGACGTCACAAAATGTAAACAACATAAAATACAGAAATAAAGTTGGGTATGCAAAGAGCGAATGAAACAAATGCAAAACAAGACAAGTAATATAGAAAAAAGACCCTTCATTAGTTGTCGGCTGCCCTTCTACTCCTAATTTTGTGCATTGTATGTCCTGTTTTTGTTATCAACTTTGACCCTCTGCAAATCCCAAATTTCATTTTGGTTCGCGGGAGCAACTGCTTTCAAAGTCTTATATTGTCATTCAGTACTCGAAATAAGGAGTAGAAGGGTTGTTTTTTTATGTTACTTGTCTTGTTTTCCATTTGTTTCTCTCATGTTTTGCATACCCAATTTTATTTTCGTATTTCATGTTGTTTACGTTTTGTGATATCCTGTATCCATATATGTATACATGTATATGTATGTACATATATGTATGTATAAATGCATATATATATATATATATATATATATATATATATATATATATATTTATATATTATTTATGATATTATTTGATTGAATGCCACGCATCCATTTCCAAGTAAGTTTATCTTATAATATATTTATGTGTGTGTGTATATGTCTGTATCGAAGCGTTTCGAAGAGTTACTAACTCTTCGAAACACTTAGTTTTAGAATGGTGCCAGCTGATGAAGGAAATGTTCTCTATGTGGCCTGTGTATTTTCTGTGCTCTGTTTATGTTCTGTTTCTCAATTTGTCCACGTTTTTTTGTGACGTCCTGTACCCAGATATACATCTATATATACATGTAGATGTAGGTATGTACATACATGTACGTATATATGCATATACTCACATATTATTTGTATTATTATTATATGGTCTAACGCACGCGTCCTTTTTGCAAGTAAGTTTTAACTATATATATGTGTGTGTGTGTGTGTGTGTGTGTGTGTGAGTATATAGCATGAAATTACACTTGCTTGGCTGGTAACTGAGGAATTTATGACCTGTGTTTGCATTCTGTTTGTCTGTACATTCAGTGCATTTAGCATGTCTTTCTGTCCATTTGTTTATTAATATGCGTGTTTGACTTCTGAATGTGTGTATGTGTGTGTATGCACACTCATACGTGTACATGTCTTTGGGAATTGAACTTACAACCTTACAATCATGAGCCTAATACCATAACCACTAAGCCACACATGCACGCACACACACACACACACATACATAAATATTTTCATATATATATTTTCATATATATATTTTCATATATATATATTTCACAAATACATAACTAGCTCTATTGCAGTTGCTACATACCAATTATACTCACTAATCACTGATTGGCCCTGGGTTATAAAAGAAGTTACTTGCTAAAGATTCCATGAAGTGGAACTGAGCCTCAGACCCGATGGTTGTTAAGTGAATTTCATAACAACACAGCCATGTGTAAATACATATATACGCACACCCACACATTATACATGTATGTATATTTATGTGTGTGTGTGGGGGTACTGTTCTAAAAAATCCCCTACATGTGTACGAGTGTGTCTGTGTGCGTGCATTTGTGAGACTAAGTCTGTGAACATTGTTTGATATTAACGATAGCATTAGTGATTACAAATTTTGAAAAAATTACTTTGAAAGTTCGTGTGGCGGTGCTGTGGTGTTATGGTGCGTCAGCAATGTAGATACAGTGAGTGAGAATCTTAGGAAACCTTGGTTCAAACACAAACATCATCACCGCACCAATGACTAAATTGCATTCCGATTTAATCTGTATATAAATTGGAAACCTTTTCTTTGGTGAAACTATCCAATAACAAATATATTCTTTGGTTAATCCTGCATATAATCTATGTACAGAAACTTATAGGAATTCTTGTATTGAATTTTATAGATTTTCTTTGGTAAGAAACTCCTTTTCGTCTTCACCTTTGAAAATATATATGTATGTGTGTAGATAGATAAATAGTTATATACATACGTGTGTGTTATATATATATATATATATATATATATATATATAGATAGATGTATTCATATATATATATTTATTTTATTTTAATTTCTTTTTAAACATGGTGCTTTTATACTGATATGTTTGTTTAGGTGTATATATATGCAGCATGTATATACAAGTGTGTATATATGTCTATATATATGTGTGTGTGTATGTTTATATATACACACACACATACATACGTGTACATGCAAAGTCACGTGTTTTCATTTTCAATGTGTATATATGTATATGTATTCCAGTATATTCTTTTCATAGTTACATATATGTATATTTGAATGTTTACGTGGTAGTATATATGAGTGTATATGTGAATACACACACACACACACACACACACACACATAGCTTTGTATGTGTCTTACACATTTCTGTACACTGTGCATATATCCACGTACACATACATGGATCTGTGTCTGTATATCTGTATATATTTATATACGTGCATTAATTTTTATAGGTAAATATATTCTTGAAATTTTGTTTTGTTAGTTCTATGTAAAAGCTAGAGATTGCTAAGTTAAAGTTTATTTATCCTGTTTTTATTTGCTGTTTGAAATGTTCCTGCATCCTTTTGCACAACGATACACACAGAAATGCATGCACATTGAATACACAAATGCACACACACACATGCACAGAGAATCCCATAGACTCACACACACACACACAGACTTTCGTATGCACTTGCACACACATATCTGCATACGTATACATCTGTGTGTTTGCATGTATGCTTGCTATCTTTGTGTTCATACTGAAGTGTAATATCCCTCGTCAGAATAAAGTGTGTGTGATGTTAATGTGTGTGTGTTTGTGTGAGCGTGTTTGCATGTAATGAGAGAAGAATAAGATTGAAAGAAAAAGATGGAGGGAGAATAAGAGATGTGAGAGAGAGGGAGAAAGACAGAGCAAGAGAGAGAGATGTAGGTGAGTGGGAGTGTGAATGAGTGTGAGAGAAATCTGCTTGTACACTAGAAATCTTAAATTCCGATTTATTCCTTATTTAAGGACGACAAATGAGAATTCCTTGTGTTGTACTAGTGTTGTATATATTGAATTCATTTAGTTTCAATCTCCCATATACATACATATATACATGCATATATTGATATATACGTAAGTGTATATATATATATATATATATATATATATATATATGCATGCATATGTACATGTGTGTGAATGATATTTATACTTACATGTATAGATATGATACACATACTTGAATACAT
>NC_142940.1:41028786-41048786 GCF_046866305.1 Octopus bimaculoides
AGAATAAGTATTAGGCTTACAACGAATAAGTCCTGGTGTCGATTTCTTCTACTATAGGTGGTGCTCCAGCATGGCCGTAGTCAAATGATTGAAACGTAAAAGATTAAAAGAGAATATGCATACATACTTACATATATATTGTGTGTGTTTGTGTGGATATATATGTATGTGTGTATATATATATATATATGTATGTGTGTATATATGTATGTGTGTGTGTTTGTGTGTATATATATATATGTGTGTGTGTGTATGTTTGTATATATATATGTGTGTGTGTGTCTGTATGTGTGTGTATGTGTATATATGGATGTATGTATATATGTGTGTGTATGTATGTAGGTGGCAACTTAGTATTGCTACAGCATGAAATCAACTGTCTTGCAATATTTATTCCAACTCCTTGAGCTCAGAGTTCAAATACCACCGATTCCTCGTCTGGACTCAATTCTTGTCTTACTCTTTACTTCCTGCCTTTCTTTCCAGAGGAAAGCGGCTGTGCTCAGACCTAGTGTAAATGATGTGTGTGTGTGTGTGTGTGGCGGGCTCTGTTTGGTGTAAAAATGCCTATAGAATGCCATATGTCACAGTGACATCGCTATGACTCCATTGTGGTGTGTGGCCCTAAAGTGTGTGTGTGTTGTTCCTTAATGAAATGTGTTTATGAAGGAGATGTTGCTAGTTAATTAAGTGTTGGACAACTAACCAAGGTATTTGCTGTTCATATCCTGTTAACCTCACTGTTCTGTGTCCATGACCAAAATGCATGATTTTGATGATTAAAAGTTAACCTTGCTCTGAGCCAGTACCACATTGAACTAAACAAGTGACATTTTATTAATCACTTCTACTAACACCTAAATTTCACTCAAATCTTTCCTTGATGTATTAAAAAAGGAAAGATAAGCATTGTTTGAATAAAAGATAATGGTAAGATGGTCAGAATTGAGATGCCTTGATCATAGGCTTGCTCATTGTCAAATTTATCTTTAGGTCAAGCAACAACCATAGCCACAGCTGCAAAATTACTGGTTGAGAAGTCAATGCTATAAGCAACACTGCTAATTTATTAAGTGCTTGTTTCATCAGCTTTAGCTTAATTCCTAAAGTCCTGTAGTGCTTTTGTTTTATAAATCTCCCATTTGTGTTAGAAACAAGAGAGAGTTTGATGAAATGCAATAATTAGTCTAGTATAAACAAAGAAAAACTATAGAAATATTACTATTGCATAAATTTAGATGAAAATTTTCCGATACAATATGATGATTCTTGGTGTACATTGTGAATGCAGATTTTATCTGTTGATATTGATTTTTGCTTGTTATCATGTCCTTTAACTTGCCAAGTTAGGTCGAATACAGTTGACTACATGTGATTGTTTTCACATTTATTTACAAGATGTTAATATAATGATCATTGGTGTACTTTGTGAGTGTGAGTTTTACCTGTTGTGTCATTTTCACCTAAGTATTTCTGCAATAGTTACAATACTGGTAGCAATGTGAACTCTAGACTTAATTTATCAGCTGCCCTCTACAAATTAGCATTTAGTCAGTGTGATGTTCTATCAAAACATTTTATTATAATTATAACAATTTTTCACTTTGATGGTGGGGGTCTGGCTTGCCAAAGAATAGACCCAACATTTCATTTGCATGTTGTGAGAAGTTGAGTTAGGATTTGCACTCCAGCCTCATGAAGCCCTCATCAGCAATGACTATTTAACTAGACCCATGGGCTGGAGCGTTGTTGCTTGAGTGATGCAGAAATGTCACCCACCAGGAGTAGGAAATTGCCAACAAATGGTGGATGCAGTGATGCAATGTTACAGTGCACACTACTACTATGATATTTTAGTCGCAGTCATGGCAAATACTAGCATCATGCAAATGGCACCTATGCTGGTGGTACATAAAAGCACCCTTGGAGTGGTTGGCATTAGGAAGGGCATCCTGTCATAGAAACCATGTCAAGTCAGACTGGAGTTTGGTGCTGCCCCTCAGCTTAGCTGTTCTGGTCAAACCGTCCAACCTATGCCAGCACGAACAATGAACATTAAAAAATGATGACGTTGATGATGAGAGAATAGTTTAGGAAAGTCATGAAACAAAGGACCACATCTCAATGACTGACTTTTCTCTTTTTGGCCATTAAGATACTTTAGCTCTCCGTCATCATTGATACTCTTCAAAGCTCAGGTGATACCCACTGCAGAGTGTTGCTCTCACATTTGGAATGGTGCTGCTGCTGCTGTTGCTCATGCTGATATCTTTGATTGCATCCAGAAAATGGCTTCCCAACTGATTGGCATAAAATTTGTCACAGTTTCCTGTCTTGGGTCCACTGGTTTGCTGTCTGTTCTCTCTGCCTTTTATACTGTTACTGTAATGGCTTCTGTTCTTTGGGGCTGGGAGGGCTCATTCCATAAAGTCACTCACAGACACACTCCACCCTCTGTCCCACCTCCATCACCAGTTACACCGTTTCCTCTCTCTGATTTTTCTACCATTACTATAATGGCCTCAGCTCTTTGGAGCTGGTAGGGATCAGTCCACCTTTACCTGGGCATTCTTAACCCATTTGCCTTTCCTCATATCACCCTTGTTGTGCTCCCTTCATCCACCAATTCTTCCTTTCCAGAACACTGGACCTCTGGAATTCCTTCCCTGTTCATATTTTCCTACAGGTGTTCATTTATAAAGGTTTAAGAGAAACAATAATGTTTTCTTACTCTTTCCAATCCAAACTTGTTACATAGTTTCCAGTGGACCATTCTGGTGACATTGTCATACCTTCTCTTAAAATATGTTACACTGTCTCCCAAGTTTCACCACACAATCTACATTTGTCTGATCCTGCTGATTGGTCTAATTGTTTTGCTTGATGTTGTTAGTGCTTAATGGTTGTTCATGAGTACTACATATTAAGGCCTCTGTTTCAGATTACATTTTTGTAAACAATGCCATAATTGGGTTTTTTTTTTGGGGGGGGGGGGGTAGTAGATACAAGTAGTTTTGAGGGGAAGGGTGTGGTTGTTAAAATGACCCCAGTGCTCAACTGTGGAGGTGCAATGGGCCAGTGGTTAGGGCAGCAGACTCGCAGTCGGAGGATTGTGGTTTCGATTCCCAGACTGGCCGTTGTGTGTGTTTATTGAGCGAAAACACCTAAAGCTCCACGAGGCTGCTCTGGTAGGGGGTCGTGGCGACCCCTATTGTACTTTCTTGCCCCAACCTCCTCTCACGCTTTCTCCCTGTTTCTTGAATAATGCTGCGATGGACTGGTGTCCCATCCAGCTGGGGGAAATACATGCACCATAGCAACCCGGAAACTGGGCCCATGAGCCTGGCTAGGCTTGAAAAGGGTGTATAAATAAAAAAAAAAAGATAAGTGCTCAACTGGCACGTTATTGATCCCATCATTGAGATGAAATGCGAAGTTGACCTCACCAATATTTGAATTCAGAATATAATAGATTTATTATCATTATTGCATGTTTTTTTTTGTGTCAGCTGTGCTGAAGCAGATCCTTCTGGTGTCATGTAGTTTAAATATTTATAGCTACAGCACCCCTGAAGAAGGGGTGGAATAAATATCCATATCCAGCTGTTATTGGAAGTAATGCTTTATTTAGATGTGGACCGAAATGGGGTTTTGGGATGTTTTGAGATGAGGGCATTTCAAAATGTTTGGAAGCATCCAGTTGAAAACATCAGCGTCACTTGGTGATTCTCTCTTCAGCACATGGGTGGGAGTCAACACCTGCAAATTAGCAGATAGAAAAGAGTGCACCATCTGCCAAACATTGATTGCTGATGGTGATTCAGTGGTGGTGGTGGTTTGATGGAGGAGGTGGTGGTCAGATGTGTAAGTTCCAGGATGGCATACTAGAGATAGTTATCACGGAAGGGCTGGGGGTGGATAGAAGGATAGTAAATGAAAGGTGTGGGGAGGGCAGGGGAACTGAGAAGATTGAGTTTTCACAGCTGCTTAGCATATCAAAGATTGCTATTGTTATTTTAGGAATTTTGGTGGATTTTGTTTTTTTTTTTAATATTTTTATTTTTACGTTAGGAAATGATAATTATGAATTATCATAAATTAATATAAAATGTCTGGAAAACATTTAATGCCTTCCAGTATTTTATTCTGTATTTGTTAATTTATGTTCCAAATGCCAGCTTAATAACGATGCAGTTAGTTTACTAAATTCTTTACTATTTTCAAAAATTAATTGAAACAAAGACAGTGTATTTTACCTGAGATGTGGTAACAAAAGGGTTACATTATCTAAAAATTGAATATTAAATCAGAATTTTTGTTTGAAGCAGCTTAAATAACGATTTCAAATTTTGGCACAAGGCCAGCGAGTTCAAGGGAGGAGTAAGTCAATTATATCGACCCCAGTGTTCAACTGTTGCTTATTTTATTGATCCTGAGAGAATGAAAGGCAAAGGTGATCTCGGCAGAATTTGAACTCAGATTGTAAAAACAGATAAAATACTGCTAAGCATCTTGCTCAGTGTGCTAAGAATTCTGCCAGCTTGATGATGATGATGATGATGATAATAATAATAATATTAATAATAATAATAATGATTATTATCCTATCTACTATAGGTGCAAGGCCTGAAATTTTGGGGGACGGGACTAGTTGATTGCATCGACCCTAATGTTTCACTGGCACTTAGTTTATTGACCTCGAAAGGATGAAAGGCAGTCAACCTCAGCAGAATTTAAACTCAGAGTATAGAGATGGGCAAAATACTGTTAAGCATTTTGTCCAGCATGCTAACAATTCTATGAGCTTGCCGCCTTAATAATAATAATGATCATCATCATCATCATAATAAAAGTGGTTTTTAAATTTTGGCATAAGACCAGCAAATTTGTGGTTTGTAGTAAGTCACTTACACCAACCCTGGTCCTCAACTGGTACTTATTTTATTGACCATGAAAGGATGAAAAGCATAGTTGACCTCGGTGGAATTTGAACTCAGAATGTGAAGACAGATGAAATGCCACTAAGCATTTTACCTGGCATGCTAATGATTCTGTCAGCTGACTGCCTCAATTATGATGATGATGATGACAAAGCAAAAAATAACTATGATAAATATGTTGAGAGATATAACTGCAGTGCTACAAGTGAAATGTCACATTATAGATTCATGTGTCGCTGAGACATCCATTTAACATGTAACTTTTTTAAAGATTTCTATTCTGATAGATTTACAAACATGGATTGAAAGTAGAATCTTCACATATATTTCTTCTGAAATTTGGACTTCTTAGGAAAATATGAGTTTCCATTTATTATTATTATTGTTGTTGTTGCCTATCATCCTTTTGGGGTCAATAAAATAAATACCAGCTGGACACTGGAATCAATGTAATTGACTCATCCCCATCCTCCCCCAGCTGCCCTTGTGGCAAAAATTTGAAATAATAATTATTGTTGTTGTTTGTATAGACCCAGTCAGTTTTGAGTAGTAGACATATGGTTTTAGAGGTAACAAATCAAACATTGGAATATTCTAAGTCTAAACTAGTCTGTAACCACACTGTACACTAATTCACCCCACCTTACTCCCTCTGTCTTCGTTACCTTCTCTCTGTTTGTCTTTATTACTCCCTTTCTCTCTCTATTCCTTTCATTTTCCACTCTCTTTTTAAATCTGCATGTTTCTTACCTTTTATCTTTGACTATATTCATTTTATATATTTTAATTGGGCTGGTAATGAGTATCTAGTGTACGATATTTGCTCCAGTCAGATTTCTTCTTTAGCAACAGATGTTTGTGAGCAGACTTTGTGTGTATGTGTGTCTTTTTCTTATTCATGATATACAGAAAATGGAGTAATTGTGGTTGTTATATGAACTGGTTTGTTTATTATATAAACAGATGTTATATCAAACCAAAAGCTCTATAATTTCTACATTTCTCAGGTATTAGATGAAATATATCATCGCTAGGTGAAGGAAACTTTCTTTTCAATAATACTCATATATAACTCTTCAGCATTTAAACCAGCTATATCCGGCCTTGTCTGACAATATCTGGCCAAAATATTCTACTGTTTTATCTTCAAACTGGCCTGATCTAGTTTCTTGTACTTACCCTACAATAGTACTCTAAAAATGAACAATCACATCATTGAAGTCTTCTAGCTACTAAGTAATGCATGACTAATTTTTATCTGTGTCAGTAATTAAGCATTACATTTGACTGAGAAATCTGAATACTAGGAAGTTAAGTAAGTCATACGGGTAAAGATTTTATTGTAGAACATCTATTGCATAATCTGAATTTTATTCAGCCTGAGTGGCGTCATTGCAAACCAGTGTATTGCTTATACACTTTCTCTGTATATTTCAGACTTGCTGATTTGGCTTCGTCTTGATAGTGACATGAGTACATGGCACTGACAAGTTGCAAAAATGATGAAATGTGCATCTGCCACTCTCATAGTCACTTCTGGGGAAATTTTATTCCACCTATCTCTGAAGTATATTGTATCTTTTAACAATACATTTATAAAGAGATCCCCCACCACCACCGATGAAAACTGCAGCTTCTTAATTAATTTTCAAAGGTAGACATGATGATGGTAGTCTCTCATGGTCTGATAAAGACGGTTCTCCAATTTCTTGCCAGACAGCTTGCGCAAATCATTTGTTTATTGTGATCAAATGGATGTGCTGTATATTAGCTTACTTCCTCCATCAAGCTCCATTGCATGAACAGGTGCATGTTGTACCACACAACAAGTGTCGAAGTAATTGCACAGTAACATGCAATGAAGTGTTTTTGCTCAAGAACACAACACACCACCTGGTCCAGGAATTGAAACCACGACCTCATGATTGTAACACTTTAACCACTTGGCCATGTGCCTCCACATACATACATACATACATATGTGTGTGTGTGTGTGTATATATATATATATATATATATATATACATATATATATATATAAATATATATATATAAATATATATGTCAGTAAATAGTGGGGTTGTGTTAACCGCACGTGGAGAAATAATAGGAAAATGAAAAATAATAATAAGGCAGAATGCTAAACTGGAAGCATATTTTAATAAAGATTTCTAACTGGCTTTCATTGCATAGCAAATTATCAAGAAGAGGGAGAATGAAAATGTTTTTTACAAAGAAGTAAAAAATGAAAAACATAATATATAAAAAAAAATAATATATAAAAAAATAAATATACCAATACATTATATTGTCTTTGAGCTTTTAAAGTTCAATGGTAATTCTTGTAGATAATAGTTGGAAAAATAAGGATGCATGAATTACCATTGAACTTTCAAAGCTCAAAGACAATATAAGGTATTGGTATATTTATTTTTTTATATATTATTTTTTTCATTTTTTACTTCTTTGTAAAAAACATTTTCATTCTCCCTCTTCTTGATAATTTGCCATGCAATGAAAGCCGGTTAGAAATCTTTATTAAAATATGCTTCCAGTTTAGCATTCTGCCTTATTATTTTTCATTTTCCTATATGCTGTGCGTGAGAAGACCCGGCAAGCCAAGTAAGATATATATATATTGGTGTCACACAAATGCTACCCATGCCGGCGGCATGTAAAAGCACCTATCAAGCATTGGGCCTTACGGAAGCAAAGACCGAGATCATTTGGCATTATGCCAGGCTTCGAGCATTGGGCCTCACGGAGGCAATGACTGAGTCCATTTAGCATTATGCTGTGCTTGAGAAGAAGACCCATCAAGCCAAGTAAAACTGCAGCTGTGGAAGATACTGATATCATGCAAATGGCACATGTGCCAGTGACATGTAAAATCACCCATTACACTCTCAGAGTGTAATGGGTGCATTAGGAAGGGCAGCCAGTTTTAGAAACCATGTCAAAACCGGATTGGAGTCTGGTGCAGCCTTCCAGCTTGCCAGCCCTGGTCAAACTGTCCAACCCATACCAGCATGGACAACGGACGTTAAATGATGATAATGATATGCATACCTACACACTCACATATATCTTGTATATATGTATATATATATGTATATATTTATGCATGCATGTGTGTGTTTATTTGCTTACATTTGCCTTTCTCCCAAAATTGCTGAGCTACAAGTGCTATCAGTTTCCTCTGTCAATGGTTCTGCTGCTGGTTCTGAGCCTTTCAAGATATACTTCTTGGGCTCTGGCCACTGGAGTCATGCACTCCCTATGGAAGTGCTCTATCTCCTGGAAGACAAAAGCTGAGTGTATATAATGCGTCAGTCTTCTCCATTCTCCTATATGGAGCAGAAGTGTGGCTCCTCATGAAGACTCTGGCAAAGAGGATTAATAGCTTCCATAAGAAAGCCTTGAGAACCTTCAAAAACGTCAGATGGAACCATCATATTTGAAGACATAGAATAAGAAGTCCAAAAATGTCCCTCTCTTGAATAACAGGGATTAGCAACAAGAAGAGCATCTGGCTGTGAAACAATGCCTCAAAAAGCCATGCAAGCTTAGAAGAACAGATGTAAAAACAAATGAACGACCACATAGAAATTGAAACCTTGGTACTCTGCAGATTTTTTAATGATTTTTAAAGATTTTATTTTTCAGTTTTTTTTTTCCTGCTTAGTCTAAATAGCTAGTTTTGTCTTGTATTCTTTACTCCATATGGTTGAAAAAGTTATTTTTTTTTTGTTTGTTATTATATTTCATTTGTGGCTCACAAGGCCATTAGAATGAACGTTGTTAGGTTATAAATCAAAACTGAAAGAAGAAAAGCCAAATAAAGCAACAACAAAAAATAAATAACAATCCACAATAAAAAATTTCCTATATCTCTTCTTCATTAACATCAATTAGTTTTGTTTTGTTTTTTTTGTTTTTAGATTTTTTATTTCTATTTTACTGCTGCTCATTTAAGTGGACTTACTGCAGTCTGATACGTTGCAATCAACCTCTGACAGCTAACGATGTTACAGTAATTGAACCAATTATATTCCTTGCTGGTCAATTGTTCCTCATTTTAATAATTAATTTGAAATCTCTTTAAATGCATTGCAAAAACAAAAAAAAAAAAGGACCCCAAAACAATTCTTGTGAGAAGAGGAAAGTTCCAGAGTTCAGAGTGACTAGAAAGAATTTCTTTAATGCTTTTAATCAGATTTTTATTAATTTATTCTCTAATCAGTGACCTCTCCCACCCCACCTTCCCAACCCCTCCACTCACTTCCTCTCATTCCTCACTGATATTATTCTTATTGGTAGTCTTCTAAAAGCCCAAAAGCATGTGTTATCACTGGATAATTATGATGTTTTTAATATTGTTCATTTCACCGTCTCTCACAAGATAATATGCCTCTGAATATCATTGAGAAATATTTGCTGGTGTCACCTTAATTCACAGTGTCACTTTAATAACTGAGGTATCTACAACATACAATAATATGACAGTGAATATCGTTGAGAAATATTGAAATATTTCATGGTGTCAAATTAATTTTGCAGTGTCACTTTAATAACTGTGGTATCTACAACATATCTCTTCACCAATCTAAGTTAAATAGGATTATATTATAATGAACGATACATGGCTTAGTGGTTAATGCATCCGGCTCATGATTGTGAGATTGATTCACGTTGCTCCAGTTCACCCAGCTGGCAAAAATGAGTTGTACCTGTAGTTTAAAGGGTCAACTTAATTGCATTCTACATTCTGTGTTATGCTGAATCTCCCTGAGTACTACACTAAGGATATGTGTGTTTGTGGGGTGCCCAGCCACTTGCATGTTATTGTAATGAGCAGGCTGTTCCATTGATCAGATCAACTGGAACGCTCATCATAAATGGTGGAATTCTAATTAGATAATAAGTATAATTATATTATATTATATCATATTATATTATATTATATTATATTATGATATTTATTTAACTTCAATGAGATAAGTTATTCTTTTACTTGTTTCAGTCATTTTGACTGTGGTCATGCTGGAGCACCACTTTGAAGGGTTTTAGTCAAACAAATTTACCCTAAGACTTATTTCTTAAACGTAGTACTTATTCTATCAGTCTCTTTTGCTGAACCACTAAGTTACAGGGATGTAAACACAACACCAGTTGTGAAATGGTGAGACACACTGACACAAAGACACACACACACATATATAAGAAGAGGACATCAAAAACCAAGGCAGGACGAGTATCTCAAGTCATTTATAATAATTTAAGTAGGGTAAGGTTAATTTGAAGTCTTACAGCTGTTTCTGTGTTATCCTAAGTGATAGGCTAACATGTCTGTACTTTGGGTATTTCGTTATCAGAGACAAGGTGAGTATGTATGAAAGTTCTAGACAGGGAAATTCACAGATTATAAGGAATACAGACGGGAATAAAGTTCACAGTTCATCTTTTTCCAGTGGGTATGGAGGTTGGTCTATACTTCCACAAAGGTATATGCCCTAAGGGTTAATCCCAGGTAAATCCAGGCAGAATTTTGGCAGTATTTTGAATGATGCATTCATGTTGAAATGGTTAGCTAGTATGACCAATTATAGTACATACCCAGCGTGCCTATTCATTTAGATCACCAGTGAACTAAACCACTCCTATTCTTTATATATATATGTATGTATGTATGTATATATACGATGGGCTTCTTTCAGTTTCTGTCTACCAAATCCACTCAAGGCTTTGGTCAGCCTGAGGCTATTGTAGATGACACTTGCCTAAGTTGCCATGCAGTGGGACTGAACCTGGAGCCATGTGGTTTGGAAGCAAGCTTCATACCACACAGCCATGCCTGCACCTAAAGCAATTTTGTTTTGTATCTTTTAATCATTGGGGTAATGTGCATAGCCCAGTGTTGCGCACATGATTGCAAGGTCATGGTTTCAATTCCTGGGCTAGAATGTGTTTTGTGTTCTTGAGCAAAACCCTTCAGCTCACCTTACTCCAGTACCCTCAGCTATAAATGAGTATCTCTGCGATGGACTGGTGTCCTGTTTAGATGAAATGTGATTTTGGTCCCTTATACACCAAAAAAAGAGGATGGGTAATCAGCTCTGTAAGTCCTGGCACTTGAGACTGTAATACTCTCTCATAGTCTAGAATTTGATGACAGTCATAATAAATATGTTGGTTTGTTTACATCTCTGTAACTTAGTGCTCCAGAGAAAAAAAAAAGTGGTTGATAGAATAATTATCAGACTTAAAAAGTATGTGCTGGGGTTGATTTGTCCAATTAAAACTTTTATCCCAGTATGGTTGCAGTCCAATGACTGAAACAAGTAAAATATAAAAGTCAGACCTAGTACTGAATTTATATTTTTAAAATATCTTTGTTGATAGTAGAATGTGTGTTGGACATTGTATTATCAGTGAGCAGAAACATGACTGACAACAAACCTATGTGCAAATTAGCTTCTGTTTGTGATTTATTTATTTTATTATTATTATAATTATTATTGTGAAACATGGTGGTGGTGCTGAGTGGGTTATAAAATGCCATTCAGTGATAGGAAGTGTTGAGTTACAATTCGTTGAGTATAAGATAGAGAAAGAGAGAGAGAGAAAGCATTGTAAAATTATCTGGGTGACTGCTAGCTGGCTTCTCCATGTTATCTCCTTATCTTCTAGAATTGTTTGTTTTAGGTTTTCATTTTTTTTAAAAACCATTTACCGGTTCATTACACTGTGGTCATGCTGGAGTATTGCCTTCCAAGGTTGTAGTTGATATTTTCCATTCCAGGGTTAGTTGTTGATTTATCGATCTTTTTTTATGAAGAAGCTAAGTAACATCTTTGACTTATTAAAAAGCTGCAACTGAAAGCAAAGTTTTGCAGTTCCTGCACCTTCAATGTGAATTTTAGTACTTCTGTTATCAATCTTCACTATTTAGAAAAGGCAGAATTTCCTTGTCCTTTCATTTGTTTTCTGTAGCTGAGTCTGTACTGGTGCCATGTAAAAAGCACTCATGCCGGTGCCATGTATTAAGTGTATGTGCCGGTGCTACGTATAAAGCACTTGTAAAAAGTACTGATGCAGATTCCACGTAAAATGCACCTAGTACACTCTGTAAAGTGGGGCATCCAGCCATAGAAACCATGCCAAAACTGACAGTTAGAGCCTGGTGCAGCTCCAGCTGGCCAGCTGCCGTCGAATTGTTCAACCCATGCCTGCATGGAAAACGGATGTTAAGTGATGATGATGAGTTTGGATTAAGAGGCAGTGCCCATGATGTTTGTAAGTCCTCTGAGACTGGTGAGGCTGGAGCCATTGTTGTTCTGTATAAATTATTGCATACAAACACTTCCAGGAAAGAGGTAGACCAGGGTATGATTCTAGCAGGCCAATGTTCCTGTCAGAAGGATTCAGAATAACGGTTAGTTCAAAGCCAAGTCATGGTGGAGGTGGCTGTGGTAGATGTTGTTGTTGTTTTGACATAACAAAAGCGATGAATGGTAAAGAAAGACCAGTAGATTGGAGAGGGTCTACATGGTGGAAGTTCAAAATTAGCCATCTCCAATAGAATAAAGTAACAGTCAAGTACTGGAGTTGATATAACTCAACTGTTACCCTTGCCAAAACTTGAGATTTTCTGCACGTTAGAAATCAATATCTATATCTATCTATCTATCTATCTATCGTCGTCGTCGTCGTCATTTAACGTCCGCTTTCCATGCTAGCATGGGTTGGACGATTTGACTGAGGACTGGTGAAACCAGATGGCTACGCCAGGCTCCAATCTGATTTGGCAGAGTTTCTACAGCTGGATGCCCTTCCTAACGCCAACCACTCCGAGAGTGTAGTGGGTGCTTTTACGTGCCACCGGCATGAAGGCCAGTCAGACGGTACTGGCAACGGCCATGCTCAATATATATATATATATATATATATATATATATATATATATATATATTCGTTTATATTTATATAAAGGGCATTATTACAGAAAAATAATAATGCCACACAGTGGACTTCTCAAAATAACCACATTTAGTACCTAATGCGAGGAAAAAACAACCAACAGAAGATTACCAACTTTCTTTTAAATAGACTTAATTGTGTATCGACCGATTTCGCGATTACTAGAATGAATCTAGATTTCGTTCATCAGCACAATATTGTCCCAAAAATATATATATATACATATATATATTTCTGATATCAGTTATTACTACAGCAAAGTTCAATCATTTTAAACCTCACTAGCTCCCCATGTACCACACATGAGCTGTCATACCACTCCACTTTTCGCCATTCCTATTCTCTCTGTTGCTCTCTACTCAATAATAAACAATATGACAATATTCTAGAAGCATTTGTACTTATATATATATATATATATATATATATATAAGCCAAGCTACCTCCTTCCCCAGCCATACCTTAAGCAACAGCTGCCTATGTAATATATTCTGTTGGTACCAAAGCATGACTAGAAATGTGTGGTTACTTCTGTCATATAACAGCAATCTATAGTTTAGAAATAGAAGTTGAAGCTGCAAATTTAAATGGATTTACCAAACTTGCCACACAATGCAATGAAAGGAATTATTCATCTCTAAAACATATTCTTTGCTCAACAAAGCTATCCATTGAATTCTTTTGATATATAGATTACCAAAACTTTATCCTGCTTTCTGCAACTTTCACACTACACAATTGCTCTGATCACCACACAAGAGCTAAATGCCCCATTGTCCTCAGATCTACATCTATTCCTGCTTTGTGGAATGTATGACATAACTACTCACACTTATAATTGCTTAGTTTACCCTTCCTTAAAATCAACCTCTGGGGTTCATAATCTGGTACAGAGCTCTTGTCTCACTAAGTTTGTGCAGAGTTGAAGAAATCTTTTTGTCCCAGGATAGGCTGCCAGCCTATTTCAAATAACTTCCCCTTAAATCTTGCTATATATTTTCTTAGAATATGCATTCTTGCAATATGTAATATATTGTTTATGTGCTGTATGCTTTAACAATGGATGCTGGCATGGCTGAATTGTTAAAAAGTTTGCTTCACATTCATGAGGTTCTTGGTTCGATACTACTACTTGGCACATTGGGCAAGTTTCTTTACCTTAGCCTCCAGTCAACCCAAGTGAAATTAGGTAGACGAAAACTGCAAAAGGTCATTGTATGGATTATATCTTTAATTTGTGCAGCCTTGACATACACTGATTCTGCTTGAGAATTTATGCTGGTATGGAAGGTAGACATTAAACAATGATGGTGATGATGATATATACATCTATGTTGAAATTGCTGGAAGTGTCTATAATGCTTAGCCAAAGACATCTCAATCAAGACTGACTTATTTCTAATTTGCCATTGTTCTCTATATTCCAAGGCCATCATCAGGTCCTACAGCATAGCCATAAGTTTCTGTAATGTTTGTAGCAAGATTCAAACTCTATCCATCTATTCATCCATCCATTTTTTTCCACTCACTATTCCTGGAAGGGTCTTGCTGGCAGAGTCCCCAGACACTTTCTCCATAGGGTCCTATCAGAGGCCACCATCATTAGATTTTCTAGCTGAATTGCCAAGTGTGACAAATTGAGGTTATGGATATTATGCTACCATTTCATTCTTGGTCTACCTCGAGGTCTTCTGTCATTTGGCTCAGCTTGAAGAATCCATCTTGCAGTCCTGATTGCATGTCTGTAGTATCAGAGCTTTGCATGGATTGGATGAAATTTGTCAAGGCAGATTTTCTATAGTCAGACGCCCTTCCTGTTACAAACCCTCACCTGTTTCCAAGTGAGGCAATATTTTCTTACGATTTGACATGCTTCCATGGAAGATTAAGGATGAAAAATGCCTCTTGCATGTTGGTAGTATTCATTTACAACTATCACATGAAACGAAGATAAAGAGACCGTAACACACACACACACATGTACACATAATATATACAGTGAGCTTCTTTCAGTCTCTGTCTACCAAATATACTCACAAGACTTTGGTCAATCTGGGCTATAATAGAAAGACACTTGCCCAAATTACCACACAGTGGGACTGAACCTGAGACCATGTGGTCAAGAAACCAACGTCTTGCCACACAGCCACATCTGCCAATGATCTATATAACATGCACCAAATGTACTTTATTGTGACATACAAACACAGTCCCATATACAACACATTGTGTAGAAGTGATGCACTGAACGTCCCCCCTTATCACTGTGTATACACACATATACAGACATGCATACATACAACAATATCTATATGTTTTATACATACATATATATATATATATATATATATATATATATATATATATATATACACAATGCTGTAGCAGTTTGTGTTTCTATCTTTCATATGTAAATTAATTGGTAATTGAAGAATATATTTAATGTGCGATTTATGAAATTGTATTGAGATATATTTCATTCAGCCTTGGTTGTATTCTTTGGTAGTCGTGTTTCTTTAATTTTCATATTATAATGTAATATTACATGAAATTAATATACTGTTTGTATATTGGTCATTCTCTAGTGCACAAAATAACAGCATAGTTTTTAAATTATGTTGTAATCTGATGCATGTATGCATACTTTCACACACACACACACAAACACACATTAACATATTTATGTACACGTACAGAACTGTATGTACATGTATACATACACAAGCATGTATATGTGTATATACACACACACACACACACACACACACACATATACACACATATACACACATATATGCACTGATATGTATATACATATAAGTAGATAGGTATGCAAATGTATATGCATGGATATGTGTGTGTGTGAGTGTATGTATATATACACACATATATATATATATATACACGTGCATATATATATATATATATATATACAAATATACATACATATGTATATATACATATATACACACCTACCCAAATGCATGCATACACATGCTCTCATATGCATATACACATACATGTATACATATATGCATGCATACATACATACATACATAAATTGCAACAGCTTCCTTCTTCTCCTCTGTCCCACTCTTCTTTGCTTGTATTTCATTTCAGTCTGTCATTTCAGTATTAAATACTTTTGCCTTGCCATGTTTGTTTTCACATTTTTAGCATTGATACAATAGCTATGCATGCATGCATGTGTGTGTGTGTGTGTGTGTGTGTGTGTGTGTGTGTGTGTGCGTGCGTGCACGCGTCTATATCTTGTTTTCTTTTCATATTTCTCAATATTTATCTATTGAGAAAGAAAAGGAAGAAGGCAGAAGAATGGTTCAAAAATTTAATGATAATAATAATAATGATAATAATAATGATAGTAATAATAATACTATTGATGATGATGATGATGATGATGATAATATTAACAAACAAAACAAGCATGTTGAACTAATCTTTTGCAACGTTCTTATTTAATTCTAGAAATTTTAGTAATTTCTTGTATTTTTTTTGTGACTTCCTTCATATTTTCTTCACTTAGTTATTTCAATAAGACATCTAAATAGCCTACATACATACATACATACAGACAGACACTCACACACACACATACATATGTGCGTATGGAAGGCGAACGTTAAATGATGATGATGTATGTATGTAGATAAATAGATAGATAGATGTGTGTGTATTTATATATATGTATATATATATTTACACATATAAACATAGATCCATTACATATCTATCTATATATCTATCTAATCTATATATATATATATATATATATATATATATAGCCACATGCATTCTTAAATTTTCTTTTCAGTTTTGATGTCTATTTTATTGGAAATTATTGCATAGATATGAAATTTTGCCATTCCTTGCAAAAATTACATGGATAGCCCTCTCAATTTATATTATATCAAATATAATATGAATTTAAAAAAAATATATACACAAACACATACTTTATATATATTATGTGTGTGTGTGTGTGTGTGTGTGTGTGTGTGTGCACATTTTTTTTAATGATTAAAAAAAAAACCATTGCATTTTTACCTTTTATCCTTTATCACTTTAAAAAATCATACATATATATATATATATACATATATATTTATACAAATGTATATATATGTATGTATGTATACACACATGCACATATTCAATAAATGAGAGAGTTGGAAGTTTCACTGTAGCAATTCTTAAGTCAATATATTATTGAAGGCGACATTTTTGATATTTGTTCTAATACAGAATTTCTATTGAAAAAGGAAATTTCTGTCTTCTACTATTTACACAAACACACACATAAACACACACATGCATATACTCACGCTCATGTATATTTAAAGAAAATTATATATATATATATATATATATATATATATATATATATATATATATATATATATATTACACACACACACACATACACACATGTATATACTGGTAGTTGCTTTTTTTCTTTAAATTTCTTTTCTATTATAGTTATATTTTTCTTGTTTCATTTGTATTATTTATTTACTTATTTATTTTTTCTAGTGAGTGACTTAGCATGTATTCCAATACTGATTGGAATGGCATCCATGTACGAGGCTTGTATGTTTACAGAGAAATTCATAAACATAGGGAGAAGTTAAAGTGTTAAATGATATCTATACTTCTTGATTACATCATCAGAAACACATCTGTACACACATACATACACATGTATGCATATGTGTAAATATATATATATATATATATATATATATATATATATATATATATACACGCACACACACATACATACAAACACACACACACATACAAACACACACACACACACACACTCACACAGGCATATGTTTACCTACACACATGTATACATACATATTTTCCTACATGAGTTTATGTGTGCACATGAACATATATATAAACATATGCATACAAACATATATGTATATACACTCAGATATATTTGTATATTATACATACACTCGTACACACAGATAGAGGTCCAAAAGAAATGAAAGCCTTATTTCTGTATGTGATTCAAAAAATATGTTTCTCTGTTTGAGAGAAACTCTTGTAAAATGGATCATCTGCTAGGCTGCAGCGTTTTGTTTCTTTTCTCAGATTTAAACTTGAAGTCATTTGTAGACGACCAGCAACTTTATCCTGCATAATTTGCTGATCTGGGATTAACTAAGCTTAATTTGTTTTTTTGGAATTGATTCTTTGGGAAAATTTATAACAGCTGTTTAGATTGTTTAAGGAACTTAATATGTTTTCTTTTATGCTAATATGACCCCCCCCCCCCCCCATTATTATTATTATTATTATTATTATTATTATTATTTAAATGTTTTGTGGGTAAGGGGCTGAAATTTTGAAAATGGCTATTCTGCAATTTTAGAAAGTGTTTTTTTTTTTTTTTTTTTTGCTACAGTTTTGATGTTGTTCCTGTTATTGTTGTGCTTTTTGCCCTTTGTGTATTTCAAGTTACCAATATTATGTCACTTTCTGCTCCTGTTAGGGGGTTGAAGAAGTCAAAAGCTGCATTGCAGCTCAACAGTATATGCTCCTTAACATCATTCTCTTCAGATTTAAGCTAGATCCCTTTATAATAGATTTACCATTTACATTCTCCAGTGGCAAAAGCTTAAAGCCATTCTTAGATGCAATGGTTGGTTTTAATGTAATATTAATTGGTGAGTAAAATTCAAAGTGAAACTGTTGATTACACTAATGTCTCTGTGGGAAGATGGCAAGAAAGCTGGAGACTCTGGCTTGTATTACAGTTAATTCATTTGTGTCTGCTTAAGTTCTTGCTTTAAGTCTCTCTGGTACCAATAAATTAAATATTACTTGTGATACTCTACAATTGAATTAATCAGTTGAAATCATTTTCTATCAAACATCAAGCTTGTTTGTGTCTTTAATGTGGAACCCTTTTGGCATGTGCTGTAAAACAAGAGTTGAGCTCTGTCTCTCTCTCTGAGAGTTAAGTTTGTGAAGCAACTTCTGCTCGCGGTTTAGCAACTTCTGCTCCTTGGAGCATGAGGCTGTCCTTAGACCTGTCAGATTTTCATTGGCATCATCATCATCATCATCATCATCCGTTATCCATGCAGGAATGGGTTGAACGGTGTGATCAGAGTTGGCAAGCTGAGGGTCTGCGCCAGACTCCACTCTGACTTGGCGTGATTTCTATGGCTAGATGCCCTTCCTTACATTAACCACTTTACATGGTGCACTAGATGGTACATGGCTCTGCATAGGTGCTTTTATGTGATACTGTACAGGTGCTTTTATGTGGCACCGCATGGGTGCGTTTACATGACACTACATGATGTTATGTGGGCACTTTTACATGTTGCTTCATGTGCACTGTTATGTGATGCCTCTATGTGGCTCTGCATTGGCACTTTTACGTGTTGCCACACAGGTGCTTTTGCTTGGTACCACATGGACGCTTTTTCATGTTGGTGCTTTTATGTGTCGCTGCACAGATGCTTTTACATGTTGCTGCAGTAGTACTTTTATGTGGCACTGCAGGGGTGCTTTTACATGACAGCACATGGGAACTTTTACATGACGCCACTCAAATGCTTTTGCATGTGGCCACATGGCTACCTTTACATGTCGATGTATTCAGTTTAGTTATTTTGCTTCATGCAAGCAAAAGAAGTTAGATACAGAAACCTTGTTTAGGGGATCGAAACCCATTTCAACAAGAGCAGTAATTTGTATGTGCCCTTTCTGTACCATTCTGTAGCAGAAAGGGTGTATATAACCGTATATGCAACACAGGAAAGAAGGGTGAAATTTCATTGATCAGCTTTGCATTGTTCATCTGCACTTAGCTTATGCTATGGGCAAACATCTCCATGATGAGTTTCACCCTTTAGTGTTCAGGTTATTATATCAAATATAATGCTTAATGATTCACATTGTAATTAATCCTGGGGTCAACTTCTTCGATTAAAGGTAGTGCTCCAACATGGCTACAGTCAAATGACTGGAAAAAAAAAAATATATATATATATATATATATATATATATATATATATATATATATATATATAT
>NC_142940.1:41053786-41058786 GCF_046866305.1 Octopus bimaculoides
ATGATGATGGACTGTCCTTTTGAGGACGATGTATGAGCGTTCAGCTTTTGCTGAACGACCTGCACAAATCATTTGTTTGTAGTGATGAAATGTTCGTGCTGCACATCATTGGCTCATTCCTTCCATCAAATCAGCGTTATCTGAACAGGTGTACGGTGTACCATGTGTCAGGTGTTGAAGTGATCACAGAACAATGTGAGATGAAGTGTTTTACTCAAGAACACAATACACTACCAGATCTAGGAATTGAAACTATGAGCACTGGATCATGAGTGCAATATGCTAGCTACTAGGCTATGTGCCTTCACAACAACAACAACAACAACAACAATAATAATAATCCTTTCTACTATAGGCACAAGACCTGATATTTGGAAGAGGGGCATAGTCGATTACATCGACCCCAGTGTTTCACTGGCACTTAATTTATTGACTCTGAAAGAATGAAAGTGCAAGTCAACCTTGGTGAAAATTGAACTCAAAACATAGTGACAGGTGAAATACCACTAAGCATTTCGTCCAGCGTGCTAATGATTCTGCCAGTTTACTGCCTTACAATAATAGTTATAATGGGCACAGACATGGCTATATGATTAAGAAACTTGCTTCCCAACCATGTGGTCTTGGGTTCAGTCCCACTGTGTTTCACCTTCAACATGTGTCTTCTATAACCAAAGCCTTGTGAGTGGATTTGATACACAGAAACTGAGAGAAGCCCGTATTATATGTATGGTGGCCGATGCCAGTTCCCCTGTGCTGGTGGCACGTAAAAAGCACCCACTACACTCTTGGAGTGATTGGCATTAGGAAGGGCATCCAGCTGTAGAAACACTGCCAGATCAGATTGGGGCCTAGTGCAGCCTCCCGGCTTTCCAGACCCCAGTCGAACCGTCCAACCCATGACAGCATGGAAAACGGACGTTAAACGATGATGATGATTATGATGATGTTTAGTGATGATCATCGATTTTACTATAAAAATATGTGTTGCTGGCACAGACCATCACATGCTCTGCTTTCACTGTAATAAGTACAATTTTCATCATCATTATCATCATCAACACAGTTGTGACTACTATCACCACTGTGATCATCATTTTCATCGCCACCACTGTCACTGCTACAATCATCATCATCATCATCATCATAACACCCCCCTCCTTCTCCATTCCAGAGTAACTAACAGACAAACAACAACACTGAAGAAGTTTGTTGTTAATTTTATATCCAGCTCTGTCCCATTGTCTTCTTCTTGGCTGGAAGGAGAGTAAAGTAAGTTTCCTGCCTCCCCTTGCTTGACCCAGCTATCCATCAAGACTTATGAAGACAAACAGGAATGTAAAAGTGATCAGTGTCAAAACTACTGTGTGTATGGTATGTGTGTGTGTGTGTGAGTATAGCATGTATCTGTGTATGTGTGTGAGAGCATAGCAGGTATCTGTGTGTGTGTGAATATAAATATATATATATATATAAGGTTGAGGAGGGTATTGGATTTAACCAAACCCAGGAGGATACAGGTAATACCAAGTAAGTGCTGTATACCGATTAGTTTGCCCCAGTCATTGTATGAACAGGATTGGGTATTATAAGTCATGTATTAGCATGTGTATATGTAAACATATAAAAACAAAAGGACAAAGAGAGCAAAGGTAAGGTTGAAGAATTAATTCTTCAACCTTACCTTTGCTCTCTTTATCCTTTTGTTTTTATATATTTACATATATATATATATATATATATATATATATATATACATATATATTTATATCTATATAATTATATATGTCTGAATACACAAGCATATGGGTGAGTGTGTGTGTACACAGATAATGATGGGGATGATGACAATAGTACACACACACACACACACACACACACACACACACACACACATTTATGTACTGTGTGTGCCATCATCATCATCATTTAAATGTCTGTTTCATGCTTGCAAAGGTTGGACCGTGTGTGTGTGTGTGTGTTTATATACACACGCACACACATATATATATGTGTGTGTGTTTATATACATACATATATATATATATATATATATATATACACACACACATTTTATATATATATATATATACATATAGAAAAAGACACATTTTATTCATATATATATATATAGACACACATACATGCATACATACATGCATATATGTACGCATGCACACGCATATATACATACATATATATACACACACACACATATACACACACAGTGTAATTTAGAAGGATGGTGCAAATGCTGGAAAATTTGATAAAGCTCTTGTATTGTAACTGTTAGTCAAAAGACTTAACTTATCAAATGACCCACTCCACCTTGATGTACATAAGGATCACAGTGTGTTATGACTCATTACTGGAAGCAATAACAACAGTGTGGAACCGACAGATCATCTGTCTGTTTAAAGTGCCCCAGTCCCGAGAGGTAAAAATATTTTCTTGTGGTTGCTTAACGCTTTTGAAAACAAGTAGGGCTTCTGGTACTGAAGAATCCTTGGGATGCGGATAAGGATTAAGTGTACAAAGAAAATAAAAGACTAAAATAACTAGTGATATACCAGCATGTTACCAGAATCAAATCTGTTATATAAGCGTGGAAAAACAGAGCAAACTGTGTGAATTTTAACAAAAATACCAAGCAGTTCTTTATGAATGGCATTCCCAAACATTTCTTTTTTCCAGTGAACCCTTTTGTTATGTCCACCACTTTTGGCATACCACTTCATCATGTCCTACATTGTTGGTGTATCCCCTCACCGTGTCCTACATTGTTGGCCTACCCCTCTATCGTGTGTGTACTTTTAGGCATACCCCTTGTTGTCCAGCAGTGTTGGTGTACTCGGTCATTATACTCGACTGTGTTGGATGTCCCCTTTACTATGCTCAGTAGTGATGTTATACCCTATCGTCATATTCAACTCTGTTGGTGTATCCCTTTATCATGTTTGTAGCGTTGTGGTACCCCTTCATTATGTTTGTAGTGTTAGGGTACCCTGTCTTATGTTCAGCTGTGTGGGTATACTTTTGATCATATCTGCAGTATTGGAATACACCTTCATCATTTTTGTTGGCAATGTTGACATACCCCTTCATCATGTCGGCAATGTTTAGGTATTCAATCATGTCTTCAGTTTTAAGATACCCTTTCATCACATCTGGCAGTGTTGATGTACTCCATCTTGTACAGCAGTGCTGATATCCTCATTCGTCATGTGTGCAGTGTTGGGTACTCCATTGTGTTGAGCAGTGTTGGTGACCTCCATTGTGTGTAGCAGTATTGGGGTATTCCATCATACCGAACAGTTTTGGAGTACATCATGTCGAGTGTTGTTGTGGTACTCCATTGTGTCTAGCATTGTTCGGGTACTCTATCATGTCTAGCAGTTTTGGAGTACTCCATTTTGTCTAGCATTGTTTGGGTACTCCATTGTGTCTAGCAGTGTTGCTGTACTCCATCATGTCTAGTAGTATTGGGGTATTCCAGTATACCTAGCAGTATTGCAGTACTCCATCATGTCTATCGTTGTTGGGAGACTCCACGCCCTGCAGTATGTGTGTGTGTGTATGAATACATGCGCAACAACATTCCTGAATGTATTCATGGCTAACAGTGTTGGTGTACCCCTTTCATCATGTCCAACATGTTGGCAGAAACATTATCCATGGCTGTTGTCTTGGAGACTAGCTAACAGTATCCACGCAGTAAGACCGGAATTCTCACTACCTAGTGCCAAATTGAACTTCTTAACCACACAGCCATGCTGGTGTATATATATATATATATATATATATATATATATATATATATATATATATATATATATATAAGTATGTATGTATGTGTATGTATACACACCTATATTTATTCTGCACAGGTTATTTCTGCAGTTATGAATGGGTAAAGTGAAGTGTTGAGATTAATATACAACATGTAATGAACTTTTCTCTGCATTTCTTTATCTTCCTTTCAATGTGTTTACGTATTTATGTAAGTTTTTGTCTGTCTATGTATGTGTATCTATGTGCCTGTATTTCTGTCTGTGTGTGTGTGTGTGTTTATGAATGTGCATTTACGACTATGCTTGAATGTATTCATATATCTAATAATATTCAGTAATAGGAAATATGCAATGTTTTAGGGTTTTGTCTGCTGTCTGTCTGTTTCTCTCTCTCTCACTTTCTTTCTCTCTTTCTCTCCTTCTCTCTCTCTGTCTCTCTCTCTCTGTATCTCTCTCTCTCTCTCTGTATCTCTCTCTCTCTCTCTGTATCTCTCTCTCTCTCTCTCTCTCTCTCTCTCTCTGCTTCTCTTCTCTTTACCTATATATCTGCACAAATACATCAGTATTTCAGTATATAAATCTGTGTATGTATATACATGCATTTACATACTCTCACGCATTTACACACATACACACATACAAAATGCATACATACACATGTGTATGTATGTATAGTTATAATTATATATGCATGCTTATGAATAGTTAAAAATACATGGATTTACATGTGAGTGTGTGTGTTTTATAATGTCTGTATTGTGAAATTGCATATATGCATGTATGTAAATGATATATGAATGCATGCTTGTTTTATATATATATATATATATATATATATATAGATATATAGATAGATAGATATAGATATATAGATAGATAGATATAGATATAGATATATAGATAGATAGATATTCATATATATATATATATATGAATATCTATCTATCTATCTGTCAATTTATAATTGTAATGTATTGTGAATGTCTATCTTTCTACCTACCTGTCTGTATATACATACATATATATTTTTATAATATATTCATAATACACATATATGCATGTATATATATGTGTGTGTATATGTGTATGTATGTCTAATATAATATATATATATATATACATATACACAAACACACATACACAAACACACACACACATATATGTATGTATGTATGAAGACAGTTAATGAAAGCTAAGAAGCTAAATGTG
>NC_142940.1:41061286-41078786 GCF_046866305.1 Octopus bimaculoides
ATACGTACATGTTCACACATAAACATACACATGTGCATGCACACAAAAGCGAAGCGAACGAAACAAAAATGAAAATAATAATCTTTATAACATGTTTATAATATTTCCTAACTGTCAATTATAGAAATGGAAAATACGTTGATAAATTTTAACATTTCATAATCACTGATAAAGAATATTTGTAAACTGGATGTGAAATATTACAAAAACAAAGAACTCCAACATTGCCTAATTGAGAAAAAAATAATAATAATAAAAAAATATGAAAATGAAAAAAAAATGTATAGAAAAATGAAGAAAAAAGACAAACAGATGCACCTACGTGCATGAACATCACCACCCACCACAAAAAAGAAAAAAAAACAAAGAAAATTGTGTAGGATATTAATAAATGTACATCTTTATGATATGCAACTGTAAGTTGCTATTTTTCAAAAGGAATAACTTTGATGATATTATTGCTATTATTATTATTTTTATTATTATTATTATTATTATTATTATTAAGGTGGTGAGCTGGCAGAATTGTTAGCATGCTGGACGAAATGCTTAGCAGTATTTTGCCCATTGCTATGTTGTAAGTTCAAATTCTGCCGAGGTCAACTTTGCCTTTCATTCTTTCGAGGTTGATAAATTAAGTGCCAGTTGGAAACTGGGGTCGATGTAATTGATTCATCCCCTTTCCCCAAATTGCTGCCTTTGTGGCAAAATTTGAAACCATTATTATTATTATTATTATTATCATTATTATTATTATTATTATTATTATTATTATTATTATTATTATTATTATTATTACTACGGTGGTGAGCTGGCAGAATCATTAAAGAAAGGGAGTTAGATTGACCCCCACTACTTGCTGTCTATTACTTTATTTCATCAACTGTTGTGGTATGAAAGGCAAAGTTGACCTTGCCAGGATTTGAACTCAGATTATGAATACTAGTTTCAAATTCTTGCACAAGGCCAGTGACTTTGGATGAGGGGGTTAAGTCAATGACATAGGCCTCAGTACTCAACTGGTTCTTATTTTATCGACCCTGAAAGCATGAAAGGTAATGTCAACCTCAGCAGAATTTGAACTCAGAACGTAAAGATGGATGAAACAACACTAAGCATTTTGCCTGGTTCAATAATGAGTCTGCCAGCATACTGCCTACTTAGAACGAATATTGCAAGGTTATTACATTTGACACTGGAATGGTTCTGCCAATCCACTGCCTTTTATCATCCTCATCATCTGACATCTATTTTCCATGCTGGCATGGGTTGGATGTTAAAAGTTTAACCGGGGCTGGCAAGCTGGGATGCTGCACCAGGTTCCAGTCTGACTTGGCTTTTTTTCTATGGCTGGTTGCCCTTCCTGACACCAATCACTGATTGCTTTTTACATGGTACTGGTGTGAGTGCTTTTTACATGGCAGGCATGGGCACAGGACTCTTGCAGTGTAATCTTCTTCACCAGGGGATGCAGCCGTAACACGTCTGCTGTGGAGGACAGGCCTTCTTGAGTACAGCAAGGTGCCAGGTATCTCGATTCTTTGTCAGCTCATTCAAAAGGTTCAGCATCCTGAGGTCGCCCTTCAGTACTTTGTCCTATAGTAATAATAATAATAATAATAATAATAATAATAATAATAATAATAATTCTTTCCAGTATAAACACAAAACCTGAAATTTTAAGGGAGGGCCCTTGACAAAGACATTAACCCTGGGACTCAAATGGTACTTATTCTATTGACCCCAAAAGGATGAAAAGCAAAAATTGATGTCAGTGGAATTTGAGCTCCTAATGTAGAGTTGGAAAGAAAACTGTAAAGCATTTTTCCTTATATGCTGACTGTTCTGCTAGTTTGTTCCCTTAATGATACTAAGATTCCTTTCTGCTAAAAGGCACAAGGCCTGAAATTTTGAATGAGGATGGCTTGACACTTATATCAGTTCCTGTGCTCAACTGTGAACTGTTTCATTGACCATGAAAAAATGAAAGAGTTGACCTTAGTGGAATTTGAACTTAGAATGTTAAGACAGGCAAAGTGTCACTAAACATTTTGTGTGCTTACAATTTTGCCAGCTCACTGCCTTAATAGTAATAATATTGGTAATAATAATAATAATCCTTTCTACTATACGCACAAGGCCTGAAATTTGGGGGAGGGGGATAAGCGTTTACATCGACCCCAGTGTTTCACAGGTACTTCATTTATCAACCCCGAAAGGATGAAAGCAAAGTTGACCTAGGTGGAATTTGAGCTCAGAACGTACAGACAGAAAGATGCATATTGCCTGACATGCTAATGATTCTGCCAGTTTGCTGCTTTAATAATAATGATAATAATCATTTCTTTATTGACCATAAGGGCTAAATAATAATGGTAATAATAATAATAATAATGATATAACAGCACTAATGATGATATCTCTAATAATAACAATAATAATAATAGTGTTTTCATTATTAACCACTAACCGTTCACAAAAAATATTGCAGAAGATACAGGACAATACAATATGGTGTTACATAAAAAGCATGTAAAATGTAAAAAAGTGTAACAATATAAAACTATTATGAATAATTTCCCAAAATAGGGAGACTTCCTAGTGGTGCTCATGGAGACACCACAAAACCATGGTCACCCTGACCACAAGGGAAAAGTGCCCTCTCCACATTGTTCTCCTTAATAATAATCATAGCACTTGTTTTCTATTTCAAGTAGAAGGCCAGTAGCTTTTATGGGAGTGGGGTACTATATTTTAGTACCCCCAAATGATGGAAATCAAAGTTGACATACATATAATATATACAATATATACATAAATATACAATATATATATATATTTATATATATATATATATATCAAATGGATGTCTTATAAAACTATTCTGCACATACAATAACAGCCATAGCAACAATCCAATACATCTCCATCATCAGCTGCCCCACGGATATCGTTATGGTTTCGACACCTGGGCAGTACCATTCAATCTGGCGGTGTCAACAGCACTAAAATAAGTGTTGTTTGGGAACAAGCATACCTTAGATATCACCACATTCATTCAATCTTAATTCTGGGAAGGATTAAACACTAACATTATTGATTAAACTACAACTAAGAAACCACATTACCCTATGTACAAAAACAGTATTGGTAAATTAATTCTATGAGTAAACCCATAATTAACTCCTAAATTATCTAACTAAATAGCAACCTAGCCCTTGAAGTCGATACAGATAATATTCCCACCAATGTTGCATAGTTATTAATATTAAAGTGAAAGGTTTTTATATTCTGTCCTTTCCAAAATAAAACAAATACGATTGAACTTAACTAATAATATAACTAATTCTAATGAATTACACTATTTCATAACCCAAAAGTTAATAATTAAAATGCTTCATATGTATTAAATATTCGTTATCCTTACATGCTTTAATGTTTAACTTATGCCAGTAATTTAATAGATAATACTAAAATATCCTTATTAAATTAGTAACTCATAAAAGAATACCTATAATTAACAATTATTATTAAAAACCTTGTTACAATTGAAGCTAAATAGATAAGTGTTTAAAAGATAATATAAAATATAGAGTATTATCACTTACATGTTATATGGATACATGAGGTTCAAGTCAACTATTTTCTCTAAAGACTTTACAAGTGTCTTAACTATTTAGTGCATAGTCCACTACTTTCTCAAAAGTCTTTAACTATTTTGATGTCAAGGTAAGCAATTAGAGTGACTTGTAAACAGTCCAAATATAATATATATAATCTATATGATATATATCACACACACATATATATATATATATATACATATATATAGATATAAATATAGGCTTATGGCCACTTTAATGTGGCTGTCTTCTAAGAGCTGATGATACTGCCATTTAACACCGGAAAGACATCTCCTGTAACTGGTTTATTCAGTACACTTCTGCAATATTTATTGCAAGCAGGTGATAACTCCTGCCACCCTGGCTTCAAGACCACCAGACCACATGGTTTTGATCTGTATTGGATCTTTACATATGTGTGTGTATATATATGTGTGTGTGTCTGTGTGTATACGTATCTATCTATATATATGTGTGTGTGTGTGTATAAATATATATGTGTATATATTTGAATAGAGTACATGTATATATATATATATATATATATATATATATATATATATATATATATATATTTGAATATATATATATAGACATATGAAGAGACATCTGTTTATTCCGTTTTAGATCTGTTTTTCAATGGCAGCATGGGTTAGATGAATATATTTCTTAAGAATTGTTTTTGCAGCTGGTTGCCTTTCTGGTTGTTAACTCCTACCTGTTTTTCAAATAAGGCTGTCATATTCCACATGCCTTAAAAAGGACAAAGCAAACTGGCTATCAATTGATAGAAGAAATCCAACAGACCATTGCACAAATGTGACTTATGAATAAACAACTAACAGGTGTAAACAAACAGACAAACATGCACTTGCACACACATACACAGAATGTTTCTATCTTTGAAATCCACTCAAGGCTTTTGTTAGTATGGGGTTATAATAGAAGATACTTGCCTATGGTGCTGCACTGAGATTGAACCTCAGACCATATGATTGTGAAGTGAATACTTAACCGCAAGGACATTCATATATGTACAGGGTGCAGTGAATATATTGTCATCTAAATTACACAAGAATGAAAATAACACTGACATCTCATTTTAACAGATATATTTACCAAAATTACATAAAAATATCTTGAAATATTAAAGAGTAAATTTATTCAGTAAAATCACCATTGGCTTCAACCACAGCCTCCAGACGTCTTTGAAATCTCATGCAACTCTTCTGGATGGTTTCCTTGCTTAAGTTGATGAATGCTGACATAATCCTTGCCTTCAGTTCATCTTTGGTGTTACAAGGAGTTTTGTTGGTCTCTCGCTCAACTGAGCCCCACACATGATAATCAAGCGTGTTGCAGTCTGGGGAGTTAGGTGTCCAGATGTTAGGGGGTGACGTGGTCACAGAAATTGTCTGACAGCCATGACTGGGTTCCCCTGCTTGTGTGGCATGGTGCAAAGTCCTGATGCTAGGCATAGTCTTCCAGCAGCCACCCTCTTGTGAGTGTGTGTGTGTGTGTGTGTGTGTGTGTGTGTGTATATGTATATATATCTATCTATATATATGTGTGTGTGTGTGTGTGTGTATGTATATATGTTATATATCATCTAAGTGATTGGTATTCTGCTTCACCTTTTGTTACCTTAAATATTGTATAGTATAATGTGTTTGTTTCCATATATTTATTATGTCTTCATAAGGATATCAAGCTGACAGATAGATCATTGCCATGCCAGACAAAATGCTTAGCTGCATTTCTTCCAACTTCACATTCTGAGTTCAAACGTTGTTGGGGTTGACTTTGTCTCTCATGCTTTTGGGAATTATAAAATACGTACCTGGTGAGCATTGGGGTTGGTGTATTCAACTTGCCCCTTCTCCAAAATGTTGGCCTTGTACAAAAACTTGAAACCAGTATATCAACACCATACTGCTTACTGAGCCAAAATACAGGTGTACCAAATATATTGCATACATATCTTTATTGTTACCATATACAATGAGATGTATTATCATCATCATCGTCACCATCATCATTGTTATCTTGTTCATGATCATCATCATCATATCATCCTCATCATTATGTTCCCTTCCCTTCCAAACTGCTCACCTTCTATCCTGCTATGGACATGCATCCCTTTTAGGGCAATATTGAGATCTAGGTCACTTACACATCATAGAAACTGGGCAACTGGTTCAAAAAAAAAATTAAAAATTAAAAAAACAAAGTGGATGGAGGGAGGTTTTATAGGGGTATATTTTGTGTCTCTGCCACCATTGCTGTCATTGTTTTAATGATTCCTACATTATGTTTGAGTGTTCTTTAAACCTTAAGCATCCAGATTACTCCATCAAATATATTACTTATTTATTCATGTTGAATTAATCAGGCATTCTCTAGTAACTTTGAGATTTCAATGATGGGATTGTTTATGATTTCAATGACATTGTCAGTTAGGTGTGAGAAACTAGATTCAGTCAGTTTTAACATAAAACTGGTAGAACATTTTGGGCTGAACATGGCCAGTTTAAACGCTAAAGCGCTAACATTATGTCATAAATCATTTCAATCTTTTGTCACCTCGTCATGAGATCAGTCTTTAACTTTTGAAAGAAGGTGTAGCACCTTCTTTATGTGCAGTGTAAATGCCTAAAAAGAAGAAAAATCAATATTCTAAATTTGGTTATAATTAGTGTGGAATTGTAATTAGTAATACAATTATTGTTTTAAAAAAAAAATGTTAGCAGCTTAAAATTAGGAAATTAAAATTAGAAACTTAGGAAATATGATAAGAAGTTGATAACTCTAAGAAGTGAAATAAAATTAAGTAAAATAAAATGAAAATTAATGTTCTTCATCACATAGATTGGGCTTGAACAAATGGTTAGTGATTGAAACACTACATGTTTATCTGATTAGTGTTCTATTATCACAACTGGATGATTAAAATGTTGTCAACATGTCACCATGATAATCCATAACTTAACCATGATAATACGACCATCTGTTTCTATTAGGCTTTCTCCGTCATCAATTTTGCATCTCAGTCTCTCTGTCTGTCTATCTCTCTCTAGTGTTGGTTGTTGTTACTTTTAATTTTCTTTGCTGGCACCAAAACACCTCTCTCAGTACTGTTTCCTATCCTAGCTGAGGGATCTTTGTCTTCCAAATTATTTGGTGACTGTTGATGCTAATGCTATGTATAAAGCACCCAGTATATTCTGTAAAGTGGTTGGTGTTAGGAAGGGTATCCAGCCATAGAAACCATGCCAAATCGTAGTTTTCTGGCTTGTCAGCACCTATCAAACTGTCCAACCTATGCCAGCATGGAAGATAGACGTTAATTGATGATGATATGATGATGATGATGATCTAATTACTGTATTAGTCCAATCCCTTCAAAGCTTATATTTGTAGAGGTGTTACACACTCTTTGGTCAGTGTCTGCCTGTTTACAAGGCAGCATTTTGTGAATGTATGTGAGGAGAAAAATATAGAGGCCACACCGGTTTCAGTAAGCTATCAGACCTGTTCTGGATGTGGCTGCTTTGAGTAGTACCCTGTTTACTCCTCACCTTGTTGTCCATGGTTTTTGGACAACAAAATCCTTGATATTGATTAGAAAAGACAGACTTTGTGTTAAATAACTCAGTGTTAGGAAGGGCATTCAGCCAGAAAAGCCTTGTCAATTCAGACACCGGAGCACGATACAGTTCTTAGACACATTGGATCTTGTCAACCCATCCAACTCATGCCAGCATGGAACATGGATGTTAAATGATGATGATAAAACAGAAGAAAGTCTAAACTGTTCCTAATATCATCAACCATTACAAGACCCTAATTGTTAAGAATAATTAACCTATATGCTTCCATGGTGTTGTTTGGTTAGACAATGGCTTCCCTCTAATTGTTGCATTCTGTGAAGTATTTCTTCATAGATAACATGTACAGAAAGAAAAGAAAATTGTTTCTAATTTAGGAATACAACTAGCAGTTTTGGAAGAGGCTGTTGGTCAGTGCTGCCAGCACTGGACTGGTTCTTTATTGATCCCTGAGTGAGTGGAGATAGTCCCTAACATCTCCTCCTGTACTGGGCTGAGACTTTATTTCATTGACCTCAGAAGAGGGAAAGGCAAAATTGACCTCAGTGGGATTTGAACTCAGAATGTAAAGACCTTCAAAAAATACTATAGGTTGTTATTTTCTGATGCCACCCACCTATGACATTTATTTTATTGTCTGCCACTATGTTCTGAGTTCAAATTCCACCAAAGTTGCCTTTGCCTTTCATCCATTCAGGGTCAATAAATTAAGTACCAGTGAATCACTGGGGTCGATGTGATTGACTAGCCCCCTCTTCTCAAATTTCAGGCCTTGTGCCTATAGTAGAAAGGATTATTATTATTTTGCATCCTTTATGGTTCTCTTGTGTATTTTTTCCCATCAAGCACAATGTTTATGAGAACGATCTATTTTCTGAACCCTGGTCCAGAGTAGAGGGTAAGTGACATAGATACTCTTCCTCCTTCACCAATCTTTACCATACCATAAGTCTTGGAGGTATTTTCCTGGAGACTTGGACATGTGTTAGACGAAGCATTATATCTACGTATATGTACATATATGCATACACTCGCACACAATGCTTATGGAGAGTAACTTAGTGGATTTCATTTCTTGTCTTCTCTTGTTTTGATTGTCACACTGAGCATTCTGTTCTACAAAGGAAAACAGGAAAAAAAAAAATGCAAAAAAAAGTAACTGAAAGGACAAAGAAGGCAGGGAAAAAACTGGCAGGTGGGATGGGCAGATAATAAAAATTCTTTTAGGGAAAAAATAGAAAATATTTGGGATTGTGTATACAAGCAATCTTTACTATAGTAGTTTCAGTTGTTCCAGTAATATGAGACTTGTATTGTTTAAAGAATGTTCCAGAATATTGTGTTAGAGACTGTTTAGATACAGTAGCCCCTTCTTCCTCTCTGTCTTTTTTTTTCTGTTTTTATTTTATATTTAATGTTATTTTTGTTTTTGGTGCTGGTAGAGTATAAAGTAACTCTCCTCAGCTGAAACATGAATGTAGAATTCATGTATGTGTTCATATTTATGTGGCTGTATGTGTGTGTGTGTGTGTATCTGATATATTTATAGAATTGTTCCCATGTGTACATGTAATTAAATAGCTATGGTGTGTGTGTGTATATATACACACACACACACACACGCACGCACACACGCACGCACACACACACACACACACACACACACACACACACACACACATTGTGTCTTGGGAGGGTCATTACACCAACAATGATAACAGACACTGGTTCAGTATCACTTCTTTATTGTTAGTGAAGGCACATGGCTCAGTGGTTAGAGTTTTGAGCTCACAATCATGAGGTAATGAGTTAGATTCCTGGAACTAGCCGTATGTTGTGTTCTTGAGCAAGACACTTTATTTCACGTTGCTCCAGTTCACTCAGCTGTGAAAATGTGTTGCGATGTCACTGGTGTCAAGCTGTATCAGCCTTTGCATTTCCCTTGGATAACATTGGTGGCATGGAGAGGAGAGGTTGTTATGCATGAGTGACAGCTAGTCTTCTGGTCTTCCATGAGTAGCCTTGCCTGGACTTGTGCTTTGGCGGGGATTTTTCTAGGTGCAATCCCATGGTCATTCATGACCGAAATGGATCTTTACCCTTTATCCTATTGTTAGTCAATTGGTTAAATATCCTTTCTACTATAAGTACAAGGCCTGAAATGTTTGTTTTCTTTTGGTTGGGGAAGGAAGGCTACTTGATTACATTAACCCAGTACTCAACTGGTACTTTATTCTATTGACCTTGAAAGAACGAAAGGCAAAGTTGACCTCAGTAGCATGTTTTCAACTTGGTAGTTATTTTATGGATATCTTTTGCTGAACAGGAGAATGTAAACAAGTTATAAGGGAATGTATTGGGTCATCCCATAAATAATGTGGTTCTTCCAATTGCATGAAGTAAAAGTTGGAGGTGGACAAGATAAACTACCTGCATCAACTTACTATAAAAGCAGGTAGTAATTTTACCTTGTCCTTATTCTTAGTGCAAGTTTTGAAGAGTGCAATTCGATTTTAAGAGTTATTTTTTCAAAGCTATAATGGAAGTGACAAAGGAGAATATTTGTCATATTTTGCATTATGACTTTGATAAAGACAACAACGCAATGGAAAGTGTGGGGAATATTAATGCAGTATATGGGGATCGAACAATAAGCATAAGTCAGTGTCAATGGTGGTTCCAAAAATTTCGAGCTGGAATCTACAGCTTAGAAGATGAGCCTCGTTCTGGAAGATCTGTAGAGCTCGATGAGGACATCCTGTAAACCCTGTTGGAACAAAATCCCATCGTAACTGTTCTAGAACTAACAGAGAAACTTGGATTTGGTCATTCAACCAGTCGTTCAAGTAAGCACTAGAAGAAAAACCGCTATCTTTGGTTTCAAGATGAAAGGTGTTCTTCCATCAGAATGATACTCGGCCACATACAGCGAGGATGCCATTCCAAAACTGTAGCAGTTTGAATGAGAAATGATGCCCCACCCACCATATTCACCGGACATTGCCCCATCTGATTATCATTTATCCTGTAGTCTTCAAAATCATTTGGACAGAAAAAATATGAATTCTGTAGTCGAGATCAGAACAGTACTGGAGGAGTATTTTTCATCATGGACAAATGAATTTTGGAAGAGAGACCTTGCAAGTCTACAAGATAGATGGAAGAGAATTTTAGAAAATGGAGAGAATATTTTAGATTAAAAAAGAACCTTGTTTGTAATAATTTTGAAAAATAAAAGAAATATAAAAAGACTGCAATAATTAATGGGGTGACCCACTATATATAAATCCAAATTGAGGAAATGGAACAGACAAATTCCAAACTCCATATGTTTCCTAGGTAGCAGAATCTTGGAAGTAATAATTACTCAACGAGGGGTACTCCACTTTGATATGGGAAAAACTTACAAATTTCTACTATGCCAAAACCTACTGTGGACTGTTCGAAGCTTACTAACTTCCTGCATTTAAATCCTTGGATCTTAAAATTACATATTTATGTGTGTGCGTGCGTGTGTGTGTGTGTGTGTGTGTGTGTGTGTGTGTGTGTGTGTGAGTGTGTGTGTGTGTGTGTGTGTGTGTGTGTGTGTGATTTATTTAGTTATTTTTCAAATGTTCTTAATTGAAAGTTTCTTTCTGTATCCACTTAGTCTTCCTCTCCAAACACACATGCACACACACATTCACAGTTCTACTTTCACTTTCAAAATCATTATTAACTGATTTCCTCATTTGCATTATTAGAGCTATCTCTACTCTACTTCTTCCTGCATCTGTATACACCCATCTGTATAGACCCATTATCTTGTGCCTTGTTTCGGTATGAAGTTTCTTCCTCTTTACCTTCCTCCTAATATTATGAACCATGTAACAGGATTATTGGCAAGTAGATCTCTGTATCTTGGCCCTTGATCGTCAACAAACCCTTCTTTTCTAGCGATCAAAATTGGATTAGGTAGGGGTGGGTTTACTTCTTTCCTTTTTAATTTTTTTTCCAGTTTTTTTTTTTTTTGTCTTTTGGCAATTCTTTGTTGAAAATTATGTTAACTCAAAAATCGAATAAAGAAAATGGAATTAAACAAACAGGAAATACACACACATAAGTGCATGCACCTATATACACATGCATACGAACAGGTGCCTTCATCATGTAATTAATTTTGTGTTCATGTCATATGGTAATGAACGTTTTTATATACACACACATGCACATATACATAGGTATATATGCATATATATGTATACATGCATGTGTGTGTGTATTCTTGTATATATATATATATATATATATATATATGTGTGTGTGTGTGTAAACCTTTTTATAGACACATGCACATCATATAATATAATCCCAAAAATGTGGAAATGACAAAGTCAACAGAAATTGAACAGAAGTTTATACATTATATTTGCACAGTACTCCACACACACACACACACACACACACATGCACACACAGAGGCATATTTACACATGGGCATGTGCATAATAAACATACATTCTACAGAAGAATCAAGCTCTTCTCACATGCTGGGTTTAAGAAAAGGGAAAAACCAAATGCAAAAAAAAAAAAAAAAAAGAGATGCAAGATTGTTGCTCTTTAATGCAAAACTCTCCAATTCTTTCTCTCTTCTGAAAACTTCTGTCTTTCTCTCTTTCTCTCATAGTATTAACTTCTCGTTACTGATCTCATTGAATCTAACTTGCAAGATTTAATTGTAATGTCTAATTTGGATGGTATCTTTGCTGCTTTTGCTCTGTGTCCTCTTCATTTGCTCATGCGTGTTATGTGTATGTATGTATGTGTTCTTTCTTGCGTTTTTTTTATGCCTTTTTTTTTGTGTTTTTTTCCATCAGTTTTTGTTTTCGTTAAAATGATTAAAAAAAAAAGTCTGAACTGTGAAGAAGCAATCGCAAAGCTTTTTTAAATCTTGCTTACGGCTCGGCTCGCTAGCGAGTCTTCTCGTTGGTGTTTTCCGGTTTTGTCAGTTTGTATTCCAGAAGTTCAGCAAGCTATTAAAGCTTATTAGAACAGAACAAAGATAAGAAAAAACTAATCTTGAAGGGTTTTATAGTTTTTAATTTGACAATACCATTAAAGTTGATAATTCTTGGCTTCATAGCCAGCAGTTTGTCTTTTTTGTGTTGTGTTGTGTGTGCATAATGAATGCATGTGTTTATCTACATACACACACACACACACACACACATATATATATATATATATACAGATATATATATACACACAAATATATACATAAATATACATGCACACACACACACACATACACACGTATATGTATGTACATGTATATCTATATATATGTACACACATACACACAATTTTTTATTCACATTGTCAAGCATTTAGCTTTCAGATCCATGGAATGGCATTTCGTAGAAACATACATAATATACAACCATATATGCATACATACCATACATACATGCATGCATACATATATATATGCATATGTACATGCATATATAAATGCATGCGCACAAGCATATTACATATATATGCATAGATGTCTATATACGTACATGTATGTTTGTGTGTGCATATCATAAACACACTTTCTAATGACTACATAGGTGCATATTTACAGAGTATATACAAAATTTGCAAAGGAGCATGTTTCACATAAATATATATATATTGTAATATTCTTTTATTTGTTTCAATCATTTGAGTGCGACCATGCTGGAGCACTGCCTTTAGTCGAACAAATTGACCCCAGTACATATTCTTTGTAAGCCTAGTGCTTATTCTATTTGTCTCTTTTGCCGAACTGCTAAGTTACAGGGACGTCAACACACCAACATCAGTTGTCACGTGATGGTGGGAGTACAAACACAGACACACAAAAACACACACACACACACACACACACACACACACACACACACACACACACACATATATAGATAAATAGATACATACATACACACATACACATACAACGGGCTTCTTTCAGTTACCATGTACCAAATCCACTCACAAGACTTTGGTTGGCCCGAAAACATAGTAGATGGCACTTGCCTAAGGTGCCACTCCTGCGCCTATCAAATGCATTTGAATCGTAATCATCTGGTCTATTTTTCTATGTATAGAATATATATTTTGTGCAATAAATTGATTTGGTTACTTTTTTTAGAAGATAGAGTGACTACATAGAGGCATGCATGTTAACTCATCGGAAATGATATGTAAATTAGAATGGGTCATTAATAAGAAAATAAGGTGTCTCTTGTTATTGTTTAGCCATGGGTCATCTCTGATCCTGCAAACTTCTGTCATTAAAGGCACTCCATCCAAGATATCAGTACCTTTTATTCAAGCATATTATATCTAGGACTACATTTTTCCAATGTGTCCTTTGTTTAAAAAAATATTGTGGCATATAATTTGACAGATTAATTTCTAGCATGTCATTTGACCGTCTAGTGGTCCTTTTATTTGGTGTTAATTTAATCCCAAGTAAACCTTAACTCAGATGTAGATCTATAATGAAGAGTATTCTAGCTGGGACCTTCCCATATTTTGGAAGATAGTAGGAATGCAACATTTAATATGTTGTTTTGCCATGTAAAAAGCACCTGTTTCAGTGTCACATGATAAACATTAGTGCCAGTGCCACATAAAGAACACCCATGCTGGTGCCATCTATAAAGCACCCATGCCATGTATAAAGCACTAGTGCTGGTGCCACTTATACAGCACCTGTGCTAGTATCCTGCACAAAGCAGCCATGCTGGTGTTGATGTATAAGACACCCTGTACACTCTGTAAAGTGGTTGGTGTTAGGAAGAGTATCCAGCCACAGAAAACATAGCAAAATAGACAATTGGTGCCTGGGCCGCTGTCCGGCTGGTCAGCTCTTATTAAACTGTCCAACCCATGCTAACATGGAAAATGGATGTTAAATGATGATATGTGATTTGATGGAGATGTAGCTGCTATTTGTAGCACTGAGGAACTATGTAGACTTCTTTGGTGCATTTATACTCTGTTTCTCATAGCAGATTTGGTAAACTGTTTTGTAAAATATCTAAATATTAGAGATACTGCTTTGTTCATTTGATGTCCATTTTCCCATTTGGAAAAAGGTTGGATATGGCTGTATTTAAGGCATAAATAAATGGCCAAATGCACTTACTTCTTGTTACCAAATAAGAAACATTTTCGTTTCCAGAGGCTCTTGGAAGCACAGCGCAAGTAGTTTTAATGTCAACATCACCAACAGTTTTCTCAACCAGTTACAAGAGTGGTGGGTGGTAATAAAATATGTACCAGTTATGTACTGGGGTCTGTTTGAATGGCAGTGTCATTTGTGCATTGAACAAAATTCTTGTAGAATTTGTTCTAGCTGTTGATGTTCTGAGTTCAAATCCTGTCAAGTTTAACTTAGTTTTTTTATTCTTTCTGGGTTAATAAATAAAGTACCAGTCCTGTGCTGGGATCAAATCTTTCTCTTTTTGTCAGATTTCCTCTCTTCAGGAAGAAATTGGTTCTTATAAAGTACCTGAAATCAATACATTTGACCAATTCTCTTTCTTGACAAATTTTATAGTTTGTACCTATCTTAGAAACAATTATTTCCCTTCTGTAATCTAACAAATGAGAAGAACTTTAAGCTCTCCAATAGAAAATAAATGGAGTGCCATGATTGGCAATAACATATTCTTGAAAAATTAATATTTGTCATTTCTGAAATCGTGTCCTTTTGTTTTAGGAAATCTTTTTGCTTTGATCTTAAAACTTAAAAAAATTTTATATATATATATATATATATATATTCATTTATTTATTTACCTATTCATTTTTGTTAATCATTAGAAAACAATTTTTGTCATGAATCATTTTACTTTACCTTTTATGTGAATTCATTTAATTTTATTCGTTAGCCAGCCTTCAATTAGTTGTTAGTTCTGTTTCAGTTTGTTCTTTGGGAACTCAAAGCCATGTTGTTTCTCTGAAATAAATGTAAGACATAGTTCAACTAATTTGCAGGATGAACGTTTTGTGGAATTTTCTATTTTATTCATTGTTTTTTTTTTTTTTTTTTGTCGTTTTGTTTGTGCTTCTAAGTTTTAGTCTGAGATCGTAAATCAGCAACAAAACGCCATACAAAAATCATGCTAGTTATAATTGATCAGAAATCTATTGAGTTTCTTTTATAAACTTTTCAAATCGAAAAATAAATGAAAAATTTTGTTGATGAAATATTAGCTATACATTTCATTCTGATTTTCCAAGTTTTGTATTGTAACTTGGCAATTGCATTTTGTCTCTTTTCTTGCCTAATAAAAATGAAAGAAGTCCGTATTATTGTTAATTTTCGAGCAATCTTTGAAATATTAACTGAAATATTAAACCATTCTAATTGCCAATTGTTGACAAGATTTTGTTCTCGAAACTCACTTTTAAATGTTTCTTTTAAATGTTTGCTGTCTTTTTTTTGTGTGTTTTTTCTTTGTTTTTGGTTCTTGTTATGTTTCTCTATACATATACAATCGTTTTCGGTTATTGTCCCTAGATTTGCTCTGTTAAAAATGTGTGAGCTTTTCATGAGGCTTATTAAAGATATGTTTCAATGGAGAATTATTTTTGGTCTTTTTGTCCTTAGCACTGACTTTCAGTTAATAATTCTCTCGAAGAACTATTTATGTATAAATGGAAGCAAAACTTTTGAAATCATTTCAGTACACTTATTCACACACACACACACACACACACACACTTATTTAGTCAACGATGCACACGTATACATAAGTTTTTATCTGTCTGTCTATCTATCTATCTATCAATCTATCCAAGCATTTATACATATATGTATGCACACACACATGCACACACACACATACACATGCACACACACATGCAAAAATAGACACACATCTTTCTCTCTCTCTCTCTCTCCATGTATATATATTTATATGATATATATATTTAATGATATATATATATATATACATGCATATACATATATATATATAATGATATATATATATATATGTATATATATATATACATGCATATACATATATATACATATATATATATAATGATATATATATATATATATATATATATATATATATATATATATATATATATATATATACATATATATATATCTGTGTGAAATAAAGTCAACTGAAAATAAATCAATACATAGTCGTTATTATTTCTTGATTAGTTATTTCTTACCAAGTTCACCAGTACTTAAAACATCAATATTGGCAGTACATTACCTTATAGACTCATAGTAACTAACCTAATTTGAACCCGATGTTTACACTAGCCCTTACTGTTTTCTTTACCTTTTCGTCTTCTGTACCATCTGTTTGCGGGGATTTCTTTTTGTTGCTTTTTTTTTTTGTGTTTCATTGTTTTTGTTTATTTTTCCATGCTGCTAAGGGTTAAATGAGTTCATTAATGAAGGAACTATTTTTACTGGTGCTAATTTGGTATTTTTCAAAAGAAAAAGAAGAAAAAAATGTAATTCTGGGTTTCTTAAATTCTGCTAGATTATTTCAATTCTTGGTATATTGTCTTACAAGAAATATACTAGGAATTTTGGGGTGGGTTTGTGTGTGTATGTGTGTTTTCAGTTATTTGAAAAATTTATTGATAATTATGTTGCTAATTTGAGAGCAATTATGATTAATACAAAACTTATATGGGTAATTTTTCAAAATGTTCATACAGGTCACTTAGAAGTTACACGTTTGTATGTATATGTGCATGTGTGTGTATGTTTTTTTTGTGTGTGTGTGTGTATGCATATACGTATGTATGTATATATATAGGCTTGGGCATGGCTCTGTGGTAAGAAGCTTGCTTCCCAGCCACATGGTTCTGGGTTCAGACCCACTACATAACACCCTGTGCAATTGTCTTCTACTATAGCCTTGGGCCAACCAAAGCCGTGGTAAATGGAAACTGAAAGAAGCCCAATATATATATATATACATATATATATATATATATATATATATATATATATATATATATATATATATATTTATGTGTGTATGTTTGTCTCTGTTTGTCTCCTTCCTGCTGTGCTTGACAACCAATGTTGGTGTGTGTATGTCTCCGTAACTTAGCAATTTGGCAAAAGAGACTGAGAGAATAAGTACCAGGCTTACAAAGAATAAGTCCTGGGGGTCGATTTCTTTGACTAAAAGCCCTTTGAGGCAGTGCTCCAGTGTGGCCACAGTCAAATGACCGAAACAAGTAAAAGACTAAAAGAATGTGTGT